>NC_134848.1:85767985-86067985 GCF_965363235.1 Mytilus galloprovincialis
CGTGTCCCTGTTCTTGCAGACTTGTTTCTTTATTATTATGAGGCTGACTGCATACAGGAAAAAATAAGAAGTTAGCAATATCCTTTAATTTTGCTTTCCGCTAAATAGATGATGTTCTCTCACTAAATAATTCACAATTTGGTTACTATGTTGAAGGCATCTATCCCATCGAACTAGAGATAAAAGATACAACATATACAGTTAATATTTAAAAAAAAGAAGATGTGGTATGATTGCCAATGAGACAACTATCCACAAGAGACCAAAATGACACAAACATTAACAACTATAGGTCACCGTACGGCCTTCAACTATGAGCAAAGCCCATACCGCGTAAGCAGCTATAAAAAGCCCCGACATGACAATGTAAAACAATTCAAAAGAGAAAACTAACGGCCTTATTTGTATTAAAAAAATTAACGAAAAACAAATATGTAACACAAAAACAAACGACAACCACTGAATTACAGGCTCCTGATTTGGGACAGGCACAGATTAAGTCTATATGCCTCATATCTTTACTTACGTCGTTACTACAATCCCATTCCCTTTAGATGAATTCGGCCAACCGAATTAGACTATTTACCAGATTTGTTATACATGAGCAACATAAAGGGTGTCACATGTGGAGCAGGATCTGCTCACCCTTCCGGAGCACCTGAGATCACCTCCAGGTTTTGGTGGGGTTCTTGTTGCGCAGTCTTAAGTTTTCTATTTTGTTTCTTGTGTACTATTATGTGTCTGTTTGTCTTTTTCATTTTTGGCCATGGTGTTGTCAGTTTTTTTTTTTTATATTTATGAGTTTTCACTGTTCCTCTGGTATCTTTTGCCCCTCTCTTAAATAAGATTCATCTGTTAGAATTTCTGAAATATTCATATTCATGTTTCAGAAATGGGGAAAGCTGAGTCGAAAGAACTGCCAAAAGATGATGAATATGCGGAATTACGAGTGATTGCAGAAAAGCAAGGACCATCCGCAGTGTCTAAATATCTCCAAGAATACATAAGTCAATGTAAAAACGAGAAAGTGGCATTTGCCATAACTGGTAGGACTGCTACAGGAAAATCGACATTTATTAATAAAATGAACAATGTTAACCCAGGAGATATTGGATTTGCTAAATCTGGAAGCGGAAACACTACAAAAAAACCAACAGCGTACCTAAATCCACAGAATAAGCGCATAGTATTCTACGACTTACCAGGAGTTGGGACAATGGAATTTCCAAAAGCAACATATGCTGAGGAAATGGAATTAGAGCGGTATGATTACTTCTTCATATTTTTTGACAAAGTTATAAGTGAAGATGACTATTTCCTGGTCTGTAAATTAGTAGAATTGAAAAAGTCATTCTGTTTAGTGAGGTCAAAAATTGATGAAGATTTGAGAAATGCGGAAGATGACGGTAAAAGAGAGGAAGAAGTCATTCCAGCAATTAGAGAACAAATTACCGAACAAATATCACGGGATAAACATCTGATGAATTCTGATGCAATTTTCCTTATATCAAGCAAAAGAAAAGACATAGGAGACTGGCCACAGCTTTTATGTCATGTCGAAAATTGCTTACCACCTACCAAATTTGAATCATTAATATATTCTATACCAACACTTACAGAATATGTTATTGGTGTAAACTACAATACTTTGAGGAGGCGTAAAAACTGTCGACAGCAGGTGCCGCTACCATGACAGCAATACCTATTCCTGGAATTGCCTTGCACGCTAACATAGGAATAATAGTTGAAGAAGTCCAACATTACATCAGAGTTTTCAGTCTTACAGCTAATATGCTAGACATTTTGGCTGGACTTGATCGAAGTCAGTTGAAGTGTACTGTGTTTCTGGTTCTTGATGTGGATTTGGTTAAAACTATTATTTCCGAGTTAGGAAAATATGTGACCATACTAGAAGCAGAATCTAAAGTAGACATGCATTCCTCTGTCTGTAATCGGGTAATATTTGTTTAGGAACAACAGCAGTTGTTACTTACTGGTATCTTTAACGCACTCTTGATGATTTCCGCGATGACGCTCGTTTCGTTTATAGGTTTATCCTCGATAAGCAGAACCTTCAGTCTTAATGAGCTTAGAATATCATGATACTAAACAAAGAAATAACACGACGGTTGCCGTATACTATGGAACGCCATGACTGCCTTATGTTAATGATCAGCATTATATGCAGTGCTCACACCATTATATTAAGTGCTCACAACATTATATTAAGGGCTCACAACATTATATGCAGTGCTCACACCATTATATTAAGTGCTCACAACATTATATTAAGGGCTCACAACATTATATTAAGTGCTCACACCATTATATGCAGTGCTCACATCATTATATTAAGTGCTCACAACATTATATTAAGTGCTCACAACATTATATGCAGTGC
Source organism: Mytilus galloprovincialis (assembly GCF_965363235.1). NCBI lineage: Eukaryota > Metazoa > Mollusca > Bivalvia > Mytilida > Mytilidae > Mytilus > Mytilus galloprovincialis. The sequence goes on from NC_134848.1 coordinate 85,770,387, forward strand.
TCACACCATTATATTAAATGCTCACAACATTATATTAAGCAGGGGCGGATACAGCCATTTAAAAAAGGGGGGTTCCTAACACAGGACAAAGGGGGGGGGGGGGGGGTTCCAACTACATGTCCCCATTCAAATGCATTGATCGTCCAAAAAAAAGGGGGGTTCCAACCCCTGGAACCCCCCCTCTGGATCCGCGCCTGTTAAGGGCTCACAACATTATATTAAGTGCTCACACCATTATATGCAGTGCTCACATCATTATATTAAGTGCTCACAACATTATATTATGTGCTCACAACATTATATTAAGTGCTCCCAACATTTGATTTTTATTTTTTCGCGACAAGTCGAAAATATTTTTTTTAATTCAATTTTAGCATTACATATATTGGCAGCTAGGGGTGAATCAACCAAATTTTTTTTCTCAGAATCAAAAACAAATTATTTTTTTCTCCAAAAACTGGAAACACACTTTTTTTCAAAAAAATCCATAAATTTTACCCTTTCAAAACCCAGTTTAACATTATTTTCATTTAAAGTTATCATCTCTTATGAAAACTGAGTTTGTGGGGATGAAAAACGTTTACTACGTTTGTTCGTCATTTTGCACGGTTAATATATATAAAAAAAAGTGGTATGCTTGATAATGAAACAACTTTCCACAAGAGACAAAATGACATCACAGAAATTAACAACTAAACGGCCACAGTACGGCCTTCAACAATGAGCAAAGCCCATACTGCATAGTCATGCAGCTATAGAAGGCCCCGAAATGATAAACGTAAAACATTCCTAATTTATGTACAAACAAACGATCAAAAAACTAACATGTATATAACACATTAACAAACGACAACCACTGAAATAAAGGCACCTCCTGACTTGGGACAGCCACATATACAGAATGTGCGGCGGGTTTTAACATGTTAGCGGGATACCAACCCTCCCTCTAACCTGGGACAGTGGCGTAACAGAACAACATAAGAACGAACTATGAAAATCAGTTGTAAAAGGCTTAACTCATCAGATGGGTACAAATATAAATCCATCTACCAGAAAATAGAGTAGACGTGGGCGGCTACTTCTATATCCCAACAACAAAAAGACACTATAAGTACTGATCTGAGAGTACTCGCAATTACTGACAGCTAGTTCAAAGCCACTAACAACTAATAAAAAAACATGCATCTAAGTTTTGCATTTAGGTAAAGATTGAAACAAACTGTGAGTAAAATAGAATGATTTACTATTATTGGATAGTAACGATTGTCCATGAAAAAGGAGTCATTTTCAATGCTCTTCAACTTTGTACTTGTTTGGATGTATAAATATTTTGATATGAGCGTCACTGATGAGTCTTATGTAGACGAAACAAGCATTTGGCGTACTAAATTATAATCCTGGTACCTTTGATAACTACTTGACCTAAATTAATTCTGGTTAAGGTACATTAAGATACAAAATATAATCAACTACAAGTCATAGAAGAATAATATTTTTTAGATCGCACTTCTTTGATAACAATGGACCTCGAAAAAAGATTCAAATTTGTGTTTAGGTCCAGATGATAGCAACAACACAAAAAAGAGGAATGCTATTTGTTGCTGAACACTTCTTTGATTTTATTTAAAGTCCACACAATTTATTTTGTAACGGAAGCACAAAAAAAAAAGATACTCATTATTATGTCAATATATAATTGTAATATAATTATATTAATGGAGAACTTCTAGTATTGTTTTACTGTGAATTCTTCTCGTTGTTGTGATTGGCGTTCTAATTCTTCTCACATACAAGCTTGTCTATAGTCTGAGGATTTCTGTTATTTTTGCTACCAATTTTTTTTCCATATCCCATGTTAGGATCAATCTAAAAGGTTGAAAATTTCATATCTGAATATTTTTTTCGTTATCTGGAAAGTTACTTTTGACGGCGGATCTTGATTGTTTCTGTGGGGCTTCTTTCTCATGGATAGGGATCACTCACGGGGAAAAAAATGGAAAATTGTCGAAACTAATTTGACTTTTATGTATACTAGCATAAAATCGAGAATGGAAATGGGGAATGTATCAAAGAGACAACAACCCGACTCCATAGAAAAAAACAACGGCAGAAGGTCACCAACAGTTCTTCAATGTAACGAGAAATTCCCGAACCCGGAGGCGTCCATTTGGCCCATAAACGAATATATATTAGTTCAGTGATAATGAACGCCATACTAATTCCAAATTGTACACAAGAAACTAAAATTAAAATAATATAAGAAAAACAAAGACCAGAGGCTCCTGACTTGGGACAGGCGCAAAAATGCGGCGTAGTCCGAATTATATTCTTAAAACAATTTAAATTCACAAACTAGTTTTTTTTGCACCAAACATTAATAACTGTTTAAATTTGTTTGCTGGGCATTACCGTAATTTACAAATTATGGATTCGGTAATTTCCGCTAAAAAACGATGTTTACCGAATGATCTCATCATACATCAATCTCATCATACAACAATCTCATCATACAACAAAAAACGTATAATGTTGTGAGCACTTCATATAATGGTGTGAGCACTTAATATAATGTTGTGAGCTCTTAATATAATGTTGTGAGCACTTAATATAATGGTGTGAGCACTGCATATAATGTAGTGAGCACTTAATATAATGTTGTGAGCACTTAATATAATGGTGTGAGCACTGCATATAATGCTGATCATTAACATAAGGCAGTCATGGCGTTCCATAGTATACGGTGCAAGAAATGCTTTCCGGTGCACCTGATTTCACTCCCGGTTTTTAGTAAAGTTCGTGTTGTTTCTTTTTTCTTATTCATAACTGCTGATGTAAATGTCCTTTGGTTTCGTGAGTCTTTGTTTACTCCTTGGTTTTGATTGGTATTGTCTTGATATCTAGATACATCTATCTTGAATAACTTGTGTTTGAACAGTCATCATTAATCACCCTTGACCTTTTTTTTAATTGAAAATTTTGAACTTTTATTCTAGGTGTAACTGTATTTGTTGCAGTAGTTAAATATCTCTTACAATAATATTAAATAAAATCATGTACGCTTACACTGCCGGTTTACAAGTATTTAATATACATCAAAGAAAACTTACAATTTTGAAAAACAAGAGAGCACACTTTGAAATGTCTGGCCTACTATTATACTGACCATTGATTTTATGTTTTTATGGCTTAAGTATAAAGTTAACTACAAGTTTTACATTGACATTTATGATTCAAGTAATTGCGGTGAAGGTCAGATAAACCAAGTCGGAAATACATGTACACCTTGTATGCAATCATTCAATACATAGACTATAGATGACCTATTGTTTATGATATAAAAGAAACAGACTTCTATATTAACCAATGAACCATGAAAATGTAGTCATTGTCATATTAACACTGCCAGACAAACATGTACATCTTAAAATCAGATCGATTGTAGTATCTTAGAAACAGAGTAATTCAGGAAAAATGAACATTGAAAAAGAGGGACGAAAGATACCAGACGGAGAGTCAAACTCATAGATTGAAAATAAACTGACAACGCCATGACTAAAAATGAAAAAATAAGAAACAGACAAATAATAGTACAGAAGACACAACACAGAAAACTAAAGACTAAGCAACCAATGAACCATGAAATAAGTTGAACGCCATCTGATACCTGCAAGACAAACATATCCATATAACAATCATTCCATACACCAAATACAGTTGAACTATTGCTTAAAGTTTCAGAAAAAACAGACCGATACACAATAACTAGTTGAACATTAACTCATCATAGATACCAGGACTAAATTTAGTATATACGCCAGACGCGTACTTAGACCTCTAATGGTTTACTTTTACAAATTATGACTTCGATGGAGAGTTGTCTCATTGGCACTCATACCACATCGTCTTATTTCTATTATCATTAAGTTTTGTATTTGACAAGTTGTTCGGAGTGGACAAAAAGTTTCTTAGTTGACATCTACCATATTCTTTGTTGATAAAAACAATGAAAATTGCATGATACTAACCCTTGTTATTTTTTTGCACGAATATAATTGAAAAAAGAGTAAAAAACGACTGCATGGTAGTGTCCACTACGAAACGTTTTTGTTCTATACTTGTTTCGTAGATGACCGTTTCGTAGTGGGCATATTCACATGTGTTATTCCCCCCCCCCCTACAACCCCCTATATTGCGATAGTAACAAGAATGATTCTATTCACCAAAGCACACACTAAGCTGTACTCTGATATTTTTTTCATAGTTTTAAAACCAGATACTAAAGAAAAAATACGGTATCACTCTGGTTCATTTGATGTGCTCAATTTTTTTTTGCCAACAATTTAACTGAAGTTATAAAAGCATCACTTCTTATGTAAGACCCTAATGTTACTATCTCTTGCAAACATTGATTTTATAAAACTGTTTATTAGCAAAATTTAATGACTTTGTTTCGTAGTGGACATTTTGTCGGGAATGTCAGGGACACACCTTCTAAAATAAAACACCTTTGTTAAAAGCTGTTTATTAAAATATGTTGGTTCTAAACATACTTTTGAATAATTAAAGAACTTATATTAAGTGAAAATAACATTTATATCTACCTTTTTTACAATATTCTAGAGTGTGAATATTGAATAGGAGGTCTAGGGACATGCCATTTTGGTTATTTTGAACCATTCAGGAATCAATATCTTATTAAGCCCTCTAAAATAGCCTGTTCTTTGCTAAAAATGTTAAATCTAATTCAATTTACTGACTGCACAAAACAATACTTGTAAAGATCAAACATTATGATGTGGATACCAATAAACTTAAGTCAAAGTTTAAAAATCTGAATAACATACATTCAGAAAATCTCGTTATCTGGATAATGACAAATGAAGATTTAGTTTTTATTATAGATTTTAGTCTGTACCTTACTAAAAATTTCCAGATCAGACAGGAAAAAAGAAACAAAAGTTAAGATAAATAAATAGAGTTATTCCTCTTTGTACTGGCTCTCTCCTATCATGTACATATTTTTTTTTATTATGTTTCCTTTTTTGTTCTAAATCATATTAAATTATTAACAATCATTATGTATGTTAGGCCGTGTTCCCATTGACCTAAACTCGGTGTTGTGTAAGTGTAACTCACACGTAAACTAAACAAAATTACGTTCCCATTGATAAAACTCAATGTTTACATGTAGTGTAAATCATGTTTTGTCTACATGCAGTCGATACTCGATGTAGGCCTTGTGTAGATTCAGTGTACATAAAACTAGGCATTTAAAACATTAGTTTCACCGTGCATATTTAAAGAAGAAACGACTTTTGAATAAAATTGATATTTATAGCAATTATTATAATAAAAGTTCTTTACAGAAATATTTGTCTAAACTTGATATATTTATTTGTTTTGTTTAGAAATAAAAATTAACGTAGCTTTATTAAGCCCTTATCAAGACTCAAAGCAGCATCATTGCCGAACACATAATTCATTTGAAAATTAAGGTATTTCCGAATAAACTTGACTTACACAGAAATATTTGCCACTGGTCTTTACTCAAACAACGATTCACTCATAAATGCATTACTTAAAAAGTGTGAGGTAAATGTACTGTTTGTGCAGTATCTCGGATCCGTGAAATTACACTTAAAAAGTTAAAAAAAAACATACCCCCCCCCCCACCCCCTTTGCCAAATACTTCTTGGAGAAGAGTACCATTTGAACAAACAGAAAAGATAGAAATCTAGTGATCCCTAATATATCAATCTTTCTTCGTCTGTAAGCACGCTGTTGTAGCCTACGTTTTCTAATGCTTAAACGAGACATCTTTAGTATCCTTAAACTACTGCAAATTATCAAAATGGCTTTCATAAAGAAGCAACCATTTAACTTCAAAAAAGGGGGGTATTTTTTTTATTTATCTGAGTCAGAATTATTTCCGCGCAAACGTTTTACGGGTTTATTTGTTTGTTTGTTTTTTTTTTTTTTTTATTTGATGCTGGTAATCAATTTTTTTTTTCTTCAACATTTAACACTATAATGTGTGGGGAAACTCTTGATTCAGAATATTTTTTTATCATCTATAGAACCAGAATTGTTTTCTTTATCCAATTGGGGTTTGGAATATTTCCATCCCCCCTATTCAGAGTCAAATGGTCGTTCCCTTACTGCTAGAAAAGTTGTCCGAAAACTTTTCATTCGATTCTACGTAATGGAACATTTAAATGACATAGAGTTTACAAGTGTGAACGAATCTTATGTACAGGTAATTAAACAAGGTGTATAGATGTGAACAAATTTAATGTGAAACCAATGGCCAGTACGTTAAACTAATTGTAAACAAGTTTACTGTACATGGAGTTTGGTGTGAACACGGCCTTAGATTGTATGTGTTGTTTGTGTGGATATTGTATTATCGTTGTGATTTGTGTTGATTTATATGACCTTTGATTAGGAATAAAGATATTTGAATTTGAATTTGAAATGAAAGCTAGGTTTTAATTTGCTGCATGATATTCCTGATCAACTTCATTTCAAATACTAGCCAAACAAACCATTGCCTCCTCGAAATAAACTTTCTTATCGTCCATGGAAAGTTTATAGGTAATGTTTTTTTTATTAAATGGTATGTGTTACCTACTAGTATGTTCAGACAACTAACACAAAGGTTCCTGGTTCTATCCACACTCCGGGGAGAAAATATCAGGGACTGAATGTTCGTCTCCGTTCAGTAACATATTGGCGGTAAGTAATGTCGAATCCACTATTAAACTTATAACTGATTGTACGGAAAAGACTATCTATCTAAATTCATGTAGAAAAAAATCCAGTGTAAATGCTGGGATCCGATCTCAAGACCTTTAGCCTACCAAGCCACGACACATACCACTACACCAGGACGACTGGATACGAACTATCAGTAATTTAACATACTTAAAGGAAGCAAGATATTTTTATAAGTGCGGCGAGTTGGAAGACCTTTATTCAGTGGGGTTTAAACCCTTTTCGTTAATAAGTGAGTTGTCAGACTGATTGTTAAATTTGATTTTACACTTTTTCAAAAGTTGGGCTAGTCGGTAAACAAGAGTGGGGCGATTTTTTTTAATAAAGTTGCGAAATAGTGTGGGCTGATTGGCCAGTGATCTTACACTGACATACCACGTCCTCATGGGATAACTATTAAATGCATGACACCCCTTAAATCTTTGCCTCAAGGAAAACATGACATTTTGAGTTGATATCTTGATACGGATAACCGACCCCGTTAATCTTGGCCTCCATTAAAACTGATACCCTTTAATCTTGGCCTCCATTAAAACATGACATTTTGAGTTGATATCTTGGTACGCATGACCGACCCCTTTAATTTTGGCCTCCATTAAAACATGACATTCGAAGTTGATATCTTGATATGGATGTCTCCCTTTAATCTTGGCCTCAATTAAAACATGACATTTCCAGTTAATATCTTGATATGGACGACACCCTTTAATCTTTGTCTCAATGAAAACATGACATTTAGAGTTGATATCGTGATATGGATGTCAGTCCTTAATCTTGGTTTCAATTAAAACATGACATTTAGAGTTGATATCTTGATATGGATGTCAGTCCTTAATCTTGGTTTCAATTAAAACTTGACATTTAGAGTTGATATCTTGATATGGATGTCTCCCTTTAATCTTGACCTCCATTAAAACTTGACATTTAGAGTTGATATCTTGATATGGATGTCTCCCTTTAATCTTGGCCTCCATTAAAACATGACATTTAGAGTTGATATCTTGATATGGATGTCACTCCTTAATCTTGGTCTCAATTAAAACATGACATTTTGAGATGATACCCTTTAATCTTGGCCACCGTTAAAACATGACATTTCGAGTTTACATCTTAATATGGGCGACATTCTTCAATATTTGCCTGAATTTAAATGTGACATTTTGAGATGATATATGTGCAAGTAATAAATCGAGTGTAGGTGGATGACTGCTTAATGTCAGATGAAAAATTAAATGCTTATTCAAGACAAGAACATGTCATCTCATTGGCATTGATACCACATCTTCTTATTAATAATGTTATATGCATATTAACCATGTCACTCTACCTTGCCACATTATTCTGACTCCATTCACAATTGTCTTTGCTCTTACTCGTTAATCATGTCACTCTACCTTGCCACATTATTCCGACTCCATTCACAATTGTCTTTGCTCTTACTCGTTAATCATGTCACTCTACCTTCGCCACATTATTCTGACTCCATTCACAATTGTCTTTGCTCTTACTCGTTAACCATGTCACTCTACCTTCGCCACATTATTCTGACTCCATTCACAATTGTCTTTGCTCTTACTCATTAATCATGTCACTCTACCTTCGCCACATTATTCTGACTCCATTCACAATTGTCTTTGCTCTTACTCATTAATCATGTTACTCTACCTTCGCCACATTATTCCGACTCCATTCACAATTGTCTTTGCTCTTACTCATTAATCATGTCACTCTACCTTCGCCACATTATTCTGACTCCATTCACAATTGTCTTTGCTCTTACTCATTAATCATGTTACTCTACCTTCGCCACATTATTCCGACTCCATTCACAATTGTCTTTGCTCTTACTCATTAATCATGTCACTCTACCTTCGCCACATTATTCTGACTCCATTCACAATTGTCTTTGCTCTTACTCATTAATCATGTTACTCTACCTTCGCCACATTATTCCGACTCCATTCACAATTGTCTTTGCTCTTACTCATTAATCATGTCACTCTACCTTCGCCACATTATTCTGACTCCATTCACAATTGTCTTTGCTCTTACTCGTTAATCATGTCACTCTACCTTCGCCACATTATTCTGACTCCATTCACAATTGTCTTTGCTCTTACTCATTAATCATGTCACTCTACCTTCGCCACATTATTCTGACTCCATTCACAATTGTCTTTGCTCTTACTCATTAATCATGTCACTCTACCTTCGCCACATTATTCCGACTCCATTCACAATTGTCTTTGCTCTTACTCGTTAATCATGTCACTCTACCTTCGCCACATTATTCTGACTCCATTCACAATTGTCTTTGCTCTTACTCATTAATCATGTCACTCTACCTTGCCACATTATTCCGACTCCATTCACAATTGTCTTTTCTCTTACTCGTTAATCATGTTACTCTACCTTCGCCACATTATTCTGACTCCATTCACAATTGTCTTTGCTCTTACTCATTAATCATGTTACTCTACCTTCGCCACATTATTCCGACTCCATTCACAATTGTCTTTGCTCTTACTCATTAATCATGTCACTCTACCTTCGCCACATTATTCTGACTCCATTCACAATTGTCTTTGCTCTTACTCATTAATCATGTCACTCTACCTTCGCCACATTATTCTGACTCCATTCACAATTGTCTTTGCTCTTACTCATTAACCTTGTCACTCTACCTTCGCCACATTATTCTGACTCCATTCACAATTGTCTTTGCTCTTACTCATTAATCATGTCACTCTACCTTCGCCACATTATTCCGACTCCATTCACAATTGTCTTTGCTCTTACTCGTTAATCATGTCACTCTACCTTCGCCACATTATTCCGACTCCATTCACAATTGTCTTTGCTCTTACTCGTTAATCATGTCACTCTACCTTGCCACATTATTCTGACTCCATTCACAATTGTCTTTGCTCTTACTCGTTAATCCTGTCACTCTACCTTCGCCACATTATTCCGACTCCATTCACAATTGTCTTTGCTCTTACTCATTAATCATGTTACTCTACCTTGCCACATTATTCCGACTCCATTCACAATTGTCTTTGCTCTTACTCGTTAATCCTGTCACTCTACCTTCGCCACATTATTCCGACTCCATTCACAATTGTCTTTGCTCTTACTCATTAATCATGTTACTCTACCTTCGCCACATTATTCTGACTCCATTCACAATTGTCTTTGCTCTTACTCGTTAATCATGTCACTCTACCTTCGCCACATTATTCCGACTCCATTCACAATTGTCTTTGCTCTTACTCATTAATCATGTTACTCTACCTTCGCCACATTATTCTGACTCCATTCACAATTGTCTTTGCTCTTACTCGTTAATCCTGTCACTCTACCTTCGCCACATTATTCCGACTCCATTCACAATTGTCTTTGCTCTTACTCGTTAATCATGTCACTCTACCTTGCCACATTATTCTGACTCCATTCACAATTGTCTTTGCTCTTACTCGTTAATCATGTCACTCTACCTTGCCACATTATTCCGACTCCATTCACAATTGTCTTTGCTCTTACTCGTTAACCATGTCACTCTACCTTGCCACATTATTCCGACTCCATTCACAATTGTCTTTGCTCTTACTCGTTAATCATGTCACTCTACCTTGCCACATTATTCTGACTCCATTCACAATTGTCTTTTCTCTTACTCGTTAATCATGTCACTCTACCTTGCCACATTATTCTGACTCCATTCACAATTGTCTTTGCTCTTACTCGTTAATCATGTCACTCTACCTTGCCACATTATTCCGACTCCATTCACAATTGTCTTTGCTCTTACTCGTTAATCATGTCACTCTACCTTGCCACATTATTCCGACTCCATTCACAATTGTCTTTGCTCTTACTCGTTAATCATGTCACTCTACCTTGCCACATTATTCCGACTCCATTCACAATTGTCTTTGCTCTTACTCGTTAATCATGTCACTCTACCTTGCCACATTATTCTGACTCCATTCACAATTGTCTTTGCTCTTACTCGTTAATCATGTCACTCTACCTTGCCACATTATTCCGACTCCATTCACAATTGTCTTTGCTCTTACTCGTTAATCATGTCACTCTACCTTGCCACATTATTCCGACTCCATTCACAATTGTCTTTGCTCTTACTCGTTAATCATGTCACTCTACCTTCGCCACATTATTCTGACTCCATTCACAATTGTCTTTGCTCTTACTCGTTAATCATGTCACTCTACCTTCGCCACATTATTCTGACTCCATTCACAATTGTCTTTGCTCTTACTCGTTAATCATGTCACTCTACCTTGCCACATTATTCTGACTCCATTCACAATTGTCTTTGCTCTTACTCGTTAATCATGTCACTCTACCTTCGCCACATTATTCTGACTCCATTCACAATTGTCTTTGCTCTTACTCGTTAATCATGTCACTCTACCTTGCCACATTATTCTGACTCCATTCACAATTGTCTTTGCTCTTACTCGTTAATCATGTTACTCTACCTTCGCCACATTATTCTGACTCCATTCACAATTGTCTTTGCTCTTACTCATTAATCATGTTACTCTACCTTGCCACATTATTCTGACTCCATTCACAATTGTCTTTGCTCTTACTCGTTAATCATGTCACTCTACCCTCGCCACATTATTCTGACTCCATTCACAATTGTCTTTGCTCTTACTCATTAATCATGTCACTCTACCTTCGCCACATTATTCCGACTCCATTCACAATTGTCTTTGCTCTTACTCGTTAATCATGTCACTCTACCTTGCCACATTATTCTGACTCCATTCACAATTGTCTTTGCTCTTACTCATTAATCATGTCACTCTACCTTCGCCACATTATTCTGACTCCATTCACAATTGTCTTTGCTCTTACTCATTAATCATGTTACTCTACCTTGCCACATTATTCCGACTCCATTCACAATTGTCTTTGCTCTTACTCGTTAATCATGTCACTCTACCTTGCCACATTATTCTGACTCCATTCACAATTGTCTTTGCTCTTACTCATTAATCATGTCACTCTACCTTCGCCACATTATTCTGACTCCATTCACAATTGTCTTTGCTCTTACTCATTAATCATGTTACTCTACCTTGCCACATTATTCCGACTCCATTCACAATTGTCTTTGCTCTTACTCGTTAATCATGTCACTCTACCTTGCCACATTATTCTGACTCCATTCACAATTGTCTTTGCTCTTACTCATTAATCATGTCACTCTACCTTCGCCACATTATTCTGACTCCATTCACAATTGTCTTTGCTCTTACTCATTAATCATGTTACTCTACCTTGCCACATTATTCCGACTCCATTCACAATTGTCTTTGCTCTTACTCGTTAATCATGTCACTCTACCTTCGCCACATTATTCTGACTCCATTCACAATTGTCTTTGCTCTTACTCATTAATCATGTTACTCTACCTTGCCACATTATTCTGACTCCATTCACAATTGTCTTTGCTCTTACTCATTAATCATGTTACTCTACCTTGCCACATTATTCCGACTCCATTCACAATTGTCTTTGCTCTTACTCGTTAATCCTGTCACTCTACCTTGCCACATTATTCCGACTCCATTCACAATTGTCTTTGCTCTTACTCGTTAATCATGTCACTCTACCTTGCCACATTATTCTGACTCCATTCACAATTGTCTTTGCTCTTACTCGTTAACCATGTCACTCTACCTTGCCACATTATTCTGACTCCATTCACAATTGTCTTTGCTCTTACTCGTTAATCATGTCACTCTACCTTGCCACATTATTCCGACTCCATTCACAATTGTCTTTGCTCTTACTCATTAATCATGTCACTCTACCGTCGCCACATTATTCTGACTCCATTCACAATTGTCTTTGCTCTTACTCGTTAACCTTGTCACTCTACCTTCGCCACATTATTCCGACTCCATTCACAATTGTCTTTGCTCTTACTCGTTAATCATGTTACTCTACCTTGCCACATTATTCTGACTCCATTCACAATTGTCTTTGCTCTTACTCGTTAATCATGTCACTCTACCTTCGCCACATTATTCCGACTCCATTCACAATTGTCTTTGCTCTTACTCGTTAATCCTGTCACTCTACCTTCGCCACATTATTCCAACTCCATTCACAATTGTCTTTGCTCTTACTCGTTAATCATGTCACTCTACCTTCGCCACATTATTCTGACTCCATTCACAATTGTCTTTGCTCTTACTCGTTAATCATGTCACTCTACCTTCGCCACATTATTCTGACTCCATTCACAATTGTCTTTGCTCTTACTCGTTAATCCTGTCACTCTACCTTCGCCCCATTATTCTGACTCCATCCACAATTGTCTTTGCTCTTACTCGTTAATCATGTCACTCTACCTTCGCCACATTATTCTGACTCCATTCACAATTGTCTTTGCTCTTACTCGTTAATCATGTCACTCCAACTTGCCACATTATTCCAACTCCATTCACAATTGTCTTTGCTCTTACTCATTAATCATGTTACTCTACCTTCGCCACATTATTCTGACTCCATTCACAATTGTCTTTGCTCTTACTCGTTAATCATGTCACTCTACCTTCGCCACATTATTCTGACTCCATTCACAATTGTCTTTGCTCTTACTCGTTAATCATGTCACTCTACCTTCGCCACATTATTCTGACTCCATTCACAATTGTCTTTGCTCTTACTCGTTAATCATGTCACTCTACCGTCGCCACATTATTCTGACTCCATTCACAATTGTCTTTGCTCTTACTCATTAATCATGTTACTCTACCTTGCCACATTATTCTGACTCCATTCACAATTGTCTTTGCTCTTACTCGTTAACCATGTCACTCTACCTTCGCCACATTATTCCGACTCCATTCACAATTGTCTTTGCTCTTACTCGTTAATCATGTCACTCTACCTTGCCACATTATTCCGACTCCATTCACAATTGTCTTTGCTCTTACTCGTTAATCATGTCACTCTACCGTCGCCACATTATTCTGACTCCATTCACAATTGTCTTTGCTCTTACTCATTAATCATGTTACTCTACCTTGCCACATTATTCTGACTCCATTCACAATTGTCTTTGCTCTTACTCGTTAATCATGTCACTCTACCTTGCCACATTATTCCGACTCCATTCACAATTGTCTTTGCTCTTACTCGTTAATCATGTCACTCTACCTTGCCACATTATTCCGACTCCATTCACAATTGTCTTTGCTCTTACTCGTTAATCCTGTCACTCTACCTTCGCCACATTATTCCGACTCCATTCACAATTGTCTTTGCTCTTACTCGTTAATCATGTCACTCTACCTTCGCCACATTATTCTGACTCCATTCACAATTGTCTTTGCTCTTACTCATTAATCATGTCACTCTACCTTGCCACATTATTCCAACTCCATTCACAATTGTCTTTGCTCTTACTCGTTAATACTGAGAGTTTAACAGTGAATCAGCAAATACAAATTTTAAAATCGTTTGCATGATGAAGACCAATTTAAAAATAGCATTGTTAAATGTTTTGATGAAGGCTATTGTGCAAATTTGTTGCAGTCAGTTTTCATTGGTGGCGGAAGTTGGAGTACCCAAAGAAAACCATGACTATTTAGAGTAGAGCACATCTGCCACATGACATTCCAAGTTAATATCTTGATATTGACGACACCCTTTAATCTTTGTCTCAATGAAAACATGTTTTTGGGTTTGTGCTGACATGTTAGTGAACCATTCTGCCACCTAGGCCCCTAAATCAAGTATCATATATTGTTGTGCTATCTCAATTATCTACTGTTAATTCAGAAATTATTGGAAGGTTATATAAGGTCCATTTTCCCAAAATTCACAATACCAAATCCATGAAATAATTTCTGAATTAACAGACCTTGAAACTAATAAATGAGAAAGAATATGTAATGGTATTTTCATTTTATTTTCGACTCTTGTCAGACAGAGCCACTCTAACAGAGCCACTCTAACAGAGCCACTCTAACATATATCAGTGTACAGTTATATAACATCTTAACCAACAAACAGTCACACAAACAGTCAACCTACAATATACTCCTATAACATCTTCACCAACAAACAGTCACACAAACAGTCAACCTACAATATACTCCTATAACATCTTCACCAACAAACAAACATTTATCTCTTTAACGTACAATCATAACAGTTATGCATTATTAAGGGGGTACCTGAGGGGGTACAAAAGAACATTTAACAATGGCGGGGATAGTATTTATTTAACTCCCCCTTGTTGTTATCTGAAGTATTTATGAAGCATAGGACTCCTCCTTGTAACCATTTTGAGGATCATATGAGAATACAAATGTAAAGTCATTCCACAGATCATATTTTTTTTCAAGATATTGTTAAAGAAAAATGAATAATTTTGTGAAAGTTAAAATATTTACATGCCAAAGTAATGTTGGGGTAGGGAACCCGTTTTCTACCCTCTTTAAAAACTATCCATACCTTCAAAATTCCTTTTTTTTTTAATGTAAAAATTCTTAAAATTTTCTTTTCCAAAAATATATGCAAAACAAAATAACTTTAAGTAACATGATTCTGTTTTAAATTAGTTAATCTGTGTTAAAACATGTAATGATTTTACACTACTATCAAAACATTATGTTGATCTACAGAGAGTTATTTCCCCTTCACCGTCAGGTACCCCTTAAATTTAAATCAAATCTTAACAAATATATTTTGAGGTAAAACTGTATATCTTTGCTGAAGTTTATGGTTTTTATAGTTTTGAATGATACAATGCTATAAATAGAACACACATGTACACACAACTTTCTCACACTCATTGTGTATTCCATATTTTAATGAGGTTCTATACAGGGTATTCATTACTACCATCTTAGATTGTTTAGGTCATTATTTTCTATTCTTTATATCTTATCACCCAATGTTTCTCTTTTCTCCATTTTTTTTGGCTTTATTATTGACAAATGTTATGATAAAAATAACTGATTCTGTAATTTGATTGGTTGATTTCCAAGTTGGTGTAAGAGTATCTTTAAAATGTCAAATAGAGCATCACGAACATACAAATTATAAAAATTAGCACTTTTAGAAATTTAACTGCATCAACTGTACCGTAGGATGATTTTACAAAATAGTGAATTCAAAATAAAAACATATTTTTAATATCTCTTCATCGCTATTTTAATTTTGTGGCTACCAAATTTTCTAAATGTTGATTTCATTAGTCTACAACACACACATAGTTGAAAGGAAGGATGCTTAATAAAACAAAATACAAAAATAATTTTTCACCAAAAATTCTAAATAGGATTTCAACCATTAGAAAAAAAGCCATTTTGATGCTTTAATGTAATTGAAGCAAACAAGATCCTAAAACAGTATTGTTATAATGTACCTATAGCATAATAGTGACTTAAATATGTGTAAGAACTTATTTTTCTGCATTGAAATATTAAATTGTGTATGTAAGATCAGACCATAATTATTTCAAACTTTCTATCTTCTTACAAACAACATCAAAATTATATATCTTAAATGAAATTCAATCTACTCATTCACAAATTATTAGGTATCAAATTTCTTGACTAATTATTTTTTTCCAAATAACTGTTATACATGTGTATCAAAACCATAGATTATTCCCCAGCCTAATTCTATTTTAATCATGGGAGTTATTTCCCTTTGACCATTATGTGTATCACAACCTCCTGAATCATCCAAAAATAATAAAAATATTACCCAGAATGCATTAAGATCTAGAACATCATATGAAGGCTGATGCTTTATATGTAAAAAAATGTCTCTTTAACCTGGGAAGTGTAAAAGTTAATTCTTAACAAGTCGTAGACATTAATATCTATGTTGATTAAAGGTTGCCTAATATCCAGTGACAAATATTACATGGCCTATTCAAACTGTCTAAATTCTGATACATTTATTAAATGACATATGTGTGTGTATTATTTACCACTTAGATATACTACATCTTAAATGAATGTTAATATGGTCAAAGGGAGGCGACCCCAAGAAGGAAAGTTTGATTCATTCACTTGTGTACACTCAAATTTAACCTGAAATTTCAAAAAATATTGAATGCATTAGGTCAATGTATATGATATATTATCAAGGTAGTGATGCGGAAATTGATTATACATGTATAAAAGGCTGAAATAACGAAAATCAATGAATGGATTTGCCTCCCTTAGACCATATTAACATCAATGACAAAAATCAACAAAAATGGCACAATATTAAGTATTCAATAGAAACCTGAGTTTACTTCAGTATACAATCTGTTAACACTATATCTTATCTAAAGAAGGCATTACAAAGGGGAATAACTCTGTAACGCTATATCTTATCTAAAGAAGACATTACAAAGGGGAGTAACTCTGCTTTGAAAGTATAAAAATCAACTGTAATATTGTAAAAAAAAAATTGACATTCAAAGTTTGAATACAGCCATACAACAAATAGTGTTTCTCAGTTACTAAAACAGTATAAGCCAGAAAAGTTTGAACTGAAATAAATCAATATAGCGTTGAAGTAAGTTAAATCAATGTAGCACAGAATTACTTCCCTTAGTCTTCAAAAAGAGGTAACTAAACATATTATAAATGCCCTAAGTTTACAAAGATTGTTCCAGAAAAAGTAAGTGTTGCCATGGTAAAATGCCCTTTACAAGTAAAATTATAGAAAACAAATGGTTTACCCAAGGTTAGAAATGAACCAAATGTTTTACTCACAGGATAAATGCAGGATAAACCAAACTTTCTAAATCTATAAAGACTTAGATTATGAAGAACAATAATTCCAAATGAAAGAAACTTAATCATTTTAAGTATTTCTTTACACAACATTTTCTTATTTCATATCAGTAATATAGTTTTACCTATAAACCCTGATTGAACCCCCTAAACAAAGGAAAAAACCCCTAGTGAACCCTCTTATTGAATAAAATAAAACAATCATGTGACAGTATACCCATTTCTATTTACATTTAGAAGGTTAAGTGTAAAGACTAGACAGACAGATAATTTCTCTGGAACTAACTATGTAATTGTCTTAAACCTGGAAGATTCTAAAAATAACTTACACTGTCTTATACAGGCTAAATTATATAACAAAGAATGCAAATCTTTTCTTTTTTAAAATCAACAACAAAAATATTAAGATTTAAATTTAGTAGTCTTTAAAACAAATAAAAAAAAACATAACAAGTAAAATTTAATCATTCAAAAACAACAAGAGTTCCTTCCCTTTGTCCAACATTTCAAATAATCCCAACTCAATAAGAAAGTGTAAGTTATTTTTTTACATTGAATGTTAAAAGTACATGTGACCTCTAGAACTATCACCTATCAATAGTCATTAAAACTTCCAGCCAAGCCGGACATGAAGTTATAAACTGTCTATGGTAGTTAGGACCCCAGCCTTTGGCAAAACTAATCCTGACAGACGCTGGGTCAAAAGGTCCGTCCAGGTATCGTTTGTCTGTTAACTGTTTTAACAGCCGCACACTATCATAGTCAAATATTTTGATTGAATATCCGGGCAATAGTTTTAAAACAGGCAACGTTCTTGAATGAATATTCTCTAGAGTAGGCGAGTTGACAAACACGGGGAATTGTGAGCGGTTATAAAGCCATACTCCATCATCCTCACGACTCAACACAACGCCTATACCTATCTTATCACGAGTTCGTTTTACTGAATCAGTTTCGGCCTCTTTCTGAAGTAATTCCAGGGACAGTCCATCCCCTTGAGGTAGTGATTGAAATATATTAACATTAGGGTCGTACACCATATACAAACGTCCTACACGCTGTCGTAATTCCCAGTACGCTACCGTACACCAATGTGGTCCTCGTACACAACCATTGTTAGACGACATTGAATCATCTGAAAAGATAAAGAAATTGT
Source organism: Mytilus galloprovincialis (assembly GCF_965363235.1). NCBI lineage: Eukaryota > Metazoa > Mollusca > Bivalvia > Mytilida > Mytilidae > Mytilus > Mytilus galloprovincialis. The sequence continues at coordinate 85,789,113 of NC_134848.1, forward strand.
TACATGGTGTTATATGTTATAAAGAAAGAGTAAGGTTCATGTATATAGAATAATATCCAGGGGTTGAAGTCATAAAACTTCGCTCAGTGCTTGGAGCACAAAAATCATGCTCGAAACACCAAATTTTATATTTTGATTGGTTGATTCTCGAGTCTGAGTACAAAAATGTTGCTCGAAAGTTTTATTGAATTGAATTGAATTATGGCCTTTTCCTTTTTGATACTGACTTTATCAGTAATTAACTGTATGTTATGTATGTTTGTTTGGTGGAAGATATGAAGCCAAATGAAATAGTTAAGTCCACTTTGAAAATGTGGCTCTATATATCAGTTGGTAATTTCATATTCCTTCACTTGGGTTTTATTGGAGATGGGGAGTGGAGATGGGTTTTATTGGAAATGGGGACTGGAGATGGGGAGGGGAGATAATCTAGTTGTGGGACTCTCTACCAGAGGAACATTTCTAGTTAGCATATGATAAATTTTAATCCTATATTGTGATTTAATGAAACACCTCAGACACTGACCAGTAATAATAATAATAGGTCATCATCTACTCATTTTGTTTTTATCTCAACCTGTATCGCTCCAAATTTTTAATATTTCAGGTCTCTTTTTTTTCTGGTGCAATTTTTTATTTTTAATAATTGAAACAATAAAACTTGGCAACAAATATGTAAAGATTATCCCAAACCTCCATTGACCACTGCTCCAGAACAGAGGTGCTCCAGGACAGAGGTGCTACAGAACAGAGGTGCTCCAGAACAGAGGTGCTACACACCAGAGGTGATTCACAGTAATATCAGTTCATGCTATCTCAATCAGATAGAAAAGTAATCATATTTTTGGCTAAAACTAAAGAAATATGACATGGCTTCTTATAACACTGTATAGGTCTAGTGGTGTGCCTACATGCATCAGGTGCAACAGAGAAACATGTGAGGCTCAAGAGATATGAGGCTCAAACAAGTACAAATTATGAAACACTTTTCACATTGAATTTTGAATATATTTAAGAGACAGAGCATCTTTTATCCTATAAAGACAACTTACGAGCCTGTCTTACCAAATAAGTGAGCAATAGAATTATAAACTGAAGACAAATAATAGTTTAATTAAGGGGGAACTACTTATATAATTATAAAGCAAAGACTATTTTATTGCAGAATTAGTTTTAAACTTAAGCCTCATTGAGATATCAGGGGTTGATCCAGAGATTTTAAAAAGGGGGGTTCAAACTATATGTTCCCATTTAAAAGCATTGACTGTTCAAAACAGGGGGGAACCCCCCTTTTGTATCCAGAACAACTATTATATTTATATATATAAATAATAGTAAAGTGTGGAATGTAACTCACACATAGTAATTTCTTTATACATAGTCATTTATGTACACAAAGTCATTTCTTTAATGTTTTAACCATAACAGACTGATTAGTATAATTAATCCTAAACAATTTTTTGAGTCCAGCTAATTTACAAGAAGTCTCCACACAACCTGTAAGTAAACCCTATAAATTGTGTAGTGGGCGCCATACATTCCTTTACAAACAACACTATACTTCATAGCATAAAACTGGCTCCAATGGAACAGTCCATTTACTAATCCAAAAGGGGTGGTCAGGTTACTGACACAGATAATACTATAAATTTTTAAAAGGCAAAATGTGGGTATAAAAAATTGTGGTTGATTTTAAATGATGGCCATTTTTTCTACAATAATGTGAAGAATGTTTTGATTGTCAAAAATAACAGTAATATCACGAAATAATACATAATGCTGTTCTTTAAAACCACCAGATCTATCATCTGTATTTATTTTCTATAGGTATTCATGATATCTGTTTGTATGTTACTATCATTTCTATCATTAAAATCATGTCAGTAGCATGTTATAATATTCATTATCTCACCAGTTATAAAGTAATCATTGATTGATTGGTCATTGTGGGACCACAACAAAAAATCAACAAAGGATAAAAAACTTAATTCAAATAGTTTGGGGGTGGGGTCAAAATTGCTGCAAGTTTTGTTTAATTGACATTGATTTTAAATTTATCCTTATTGGTCAATCAATTTTTCCCAAATCAAGTTAAGAGGGGGGTAGGGGGGGTCAGTGAAAAAACTATCTGAATTATTTTTTTTTATCCTACATCGATGTCGTCAGTTACTATACACAGATTCTTAATCTTAAAATCTGAAGTTGTTTTAATATAAACTACAAACTACACACTTTTAAAGACATGGGAATAAAAATTGAAAAAAGTTGAACATGCTATTTTGATTTTGATTTTTTTGAATTATTAAACAGAAAGGGCTTAGAGTTTTAAAACTTATAAGTTTAGGTTTGAGCTAACTTTTTGCTGCTAATTTTCCTTCTTGTAACCTGTTATTTTGTGTGAGCAAGGTAAATGACTTATTCTGGCCATGCCTTGAGGTGACCTAATCAAGCTTAAAGGTGTGTTGTCTAGCTAACACTGGCTCCAGAGATATATAGTATACTGATTTTTTGCTTGTAAGTCGTGATACACATAGATGTTTGTACAAATGTTATTGAGAGACAGCCAGAATGGTAGGAGTGTGTTGTCTACCTGCGGTTTACTTGTCTGTACATTACAAGATATCAAAACATCAAATGTAAATTATAGTGGTCAATACAATTTCTGGACTAAAGGTTGGAGTGGTGTACAGGGTGCACATCAGAAATCTTGAAGGCTATAAATTTCTGGAATTAAATTTGGTGGAGTAGGGTATAGGGTGCACATCAGTAATCTTGAAGGCTATACAATTTCTGGAAGTAAAGGTTTGTGGAGTGGGGTACAGGGTGCACATCAGTAATCTTGAAGGCTATATAATTTCTGGAATTAAGGTTGGTGGAGTAGGGTACAGGGTGCACATCAGTAATCTTGAAGGCTATACAATTTCTGAAAGTAAAGGTTGGTGTAGTGGGGTACAGGGTGCACATCAGTAATCATGAAGGCTATACAGTTTATGGAAGTAAAGGTTGGTGGAGTGGGCTACAGGGTGCACATCAGTAATCTTGAAGGCTATACAATTTCTGAAAGTAAAGGTTGGTGGAGTGGGGTACAGAGTGCACATCAGTAATCTTGAAGGCTATGAAATTTCCGGAAGTAAAGGTTGTAGGAGTGGGATACAGAGTGCACATCAGTAATCTTGAAGGCTATAGAATTTCTGTACTAAAGGTTGTAGGAGTGGGGTACCAGGTGCATATCAGTAATCTTGAAGGCTATACAATTTCCGGAAGTAAAGGTTGCAGCAGTGGGATACAGAGTGCACATCAGTAATCTTGAAGGCTATACAATTTCTGGACTAAAGGTTGTGGGAGTGGGTTACCAGGTATACATCAGTAACACTGAGAGCAGAGCTGCTGATTTAAGAGGGGACACCCTTACAGTGATACATATATGATATATGCATATATACTTTTTACTAGCATCAGTTCAAACGTTGGGTAACTAGGCCCCCCTTTCAAAATCCTGAATCAACACCTGAGACATTACAATAACTTGTGGATTAAATCACATCTTTGGTCTTCGATGCATGGATAGCAATATGTAACTTTTGTAATCATACCACATCTTCTTATTTCTAAATCTAACAATGTCAAAGATTTCTATGCAGAAAGTTAAAACAATCATAAAATTGTTTGCACGATTTAAATTTACGATATTTTGACTACAAACAAAGACATCGTGTCAATAAAGACAATGATTTATAGGAGTTGACGATTGCACGGTAATCTATAAGAGTTGTAATTATATTTGATTTCTCTGTTGAGAGAAGATCATTACATTGAAATTTATGGATCTTTGTGAAATAAGAAGAATATTGTCAATTGTAAAGAAAGTCAGTGTAAATATCACAACTAACAATGCACTGGGATATCTAGACAAATAAAAGTATAGGAATTTAAACGAAGACTGCACCATTTTCACTGGGCTAAAAGTATAGGAATTTAGACAAAGATTTCACTGGGCTTGATATATAGACTTTTACACAAGTATAGGAATTTAGACCAAGACTTCATTGGGCTTGATATCTAGATTTTACCACAAGTATAGGAATTTAGACGAAGACTTCACTGGGCTTGATATCTAGACTTTAACACAAGTATAGGAATTTAGACAAAGATGTCACTGGGCTTGATATCTAGACTTTTACACAAGTATAGGAATTTAGACCAAGACTTCATTGGGCTTGATATCTAGATTTTACCACAAGTATTGGAATTTAGACAAAGACTTCACTGGGCATGATATCTAGACTTTAACACACTTATATGAATTTAGACCAAGACTTCATTGGGCTTGATATCTAGATTTTACCACAAGTATTGGAATTTAGACAAAGACTTCACTGGGCTTGATATCTAGACTTTAACACACGTATAGGAATTTAGACCAAGACTTCATTGGGCTTGATATCTAAGACTTTAACACAAATATAGGAATTTAGACATAGACTTCACTGGGCTTGATATCTTGACTTTAACACAAGTATAGGAATTTAGACAAATACTTCACTGGGCTTGATATCTAGACTTTAACATAAAGTATAGGAATTTAGACAAATACTCCAAACTAGCATACTGTTGGATTAGAAAATATTGCAAGATTTTTTATTTATGTGAAAAGATGAGTTTGTCAGTATCGCAATGCTAAAATGATTCACTGAGCACCACCCCTGAAGAGTTAAGGCAAATTTGGGCACCCTATGCAATCTTGATACTGTCTGAATTTGGAATTTGATCAAATTTTTGTCATAATATTAGGTTTCTGACACAAAATAAATGTAGTCAAAGATTTAAAAAATATATCTAGAAAATAAACAAATCCCCCCATTTAGAACATTTACCCCCAAACTCAATCCCAGCCTTCCCAATGAAGTATGAAACCAATGTGTCTTTAATGGACAATAATAATACAGAGGATGACAACATCATAAAATTACATGAACCCAATAAAAACTTGCATTAGGGAGCTACCATTTGATTTTTCTGGGGGCTAGGATGAAAAATTCTGTCCTGCTTTTTTTTTTAGTTGTAATCTCTGTCTTGCCTTTTTATTTTTTACTCTATTCGGTCCTGCCTTTTTTTTTTTACTAGTTTATCCTGACTTTTTTTACACAAATTGTCATCCTGCCTTTTTTTTTTTTTTTAACAAGTTTCTCATCCTGCCTCTTTTTTTACTCAAAACTCCTGTCCTGCCTATTTTTTTCAAATTTCATCCTAGCCCCCCCCATAAAAATCAAATGGTAGCTCCCTTATGATATTTGATACTTGTATTTTAATTAATGTAAACAAAAATTGACATATACAGTTACATGTATTTGAAAACTGCATAAAATAAACCAAATTAGGCCTGGTTAAAACAAAGAAGTGATAAAACAAAGAACAGTTCAAACATTTGACTGGTACCCCTGATAATTCATGGAATGATTCCAACACTCTTCCTTAAAACAAATCTATAATCCTGGAAGATCGGAGATTTAAAATGAGAAAAAATAACACTTGATGTATGTTACAGAATCGTTGATATAACAAGTCGTTTTATTTATAACTTAAAGTAGCTTGAAGAATGGGATCTTTTGTTAGGTTATTAGATTTAAAATACATTCAGTCAAATGAATAAATTAATATTTTCTTTCCAATCCCAAGTCAAGTAGCTTTTAATCCTATTAAATAGTCAAGTTCTGTTGTGAAAACAAATTTATTTTATCAAGAGACATAACTCCATTTAACAATTCCACACTAGTGTCCTCATATTTACAATTGAGTAAATTAAATTAAAAGCCTTCACATCAAATTATCATGCAATGTATGTTTTTTTCTTTCTAATTGGTGTAAATGTGATATATATAATAGAAATGCATATTTTAAGTTTAGTAAATGAATAACTTATTTGTACCTATATCTATTTCGGTATAGGGTGAATATTGAACAATATATATATAATATAATATATATAAGTTTTAGATGAGTACCAATTAATGGATGGCTGGTTAGATCAACGTTCTTACCTATCAGAATAACTCGATATACATCAAATATTTGTGACTGAACATTAAGCAATTATAACCCATTAGTAATGATTTCAGCTCTAATAGCTATAAAGTCTGTCTCAATTTTATGTCTATTTAACTTTTGGGTCATATCTTTAATTGGGGTACAAAAAATCATTTAAATGAAGGACATGTAACTCAAACCATATAAAAACTCCCTAACTCTGCCAAATAATGTTATAAGTACATTTCTGAACAATTAAATCATGTTTGCCAAACTGACTAGGCGAGACCAACATCGGTGTTGAAAGTCCTGAAACACCCCCAGTAGTAGTAGTTGTTTGACAAATCCAAAATTTTGTCGATGAAGTGTTTAATAGTTGTGCCTTAACAAAGCACAGTTAATTGTAATCTTTAGTACACCCAGTATTCTAGTATTGTTAAAATTCATTCCATTATAGTTCCCTTGCCAAATATAAGACTTTTTTAGAAGTACATACATTGTATATTAGATGTACTTTAATATTTTTAACCTAATTAGCATAGAAAGAATTAACTGGGACATAAGTTTAATGGTCATCCTAATTAACATAAAAAGAATTAACAGATTTATAATGGAGACATGTCTATGGATTACACCACAGAGATTATTAGTCAAGTAGAGATATCCTATAATGATAGATTTTATCTATATATAGGGAGGATATACTGGTTACATAGTTTACGTGCCAAAAATCATCATCCTCAAACAGAATACACAGTACACCGACATAGTGGCTCCTCGTCTAAAAATAGACCTTTTAACTTGAATTTAGGCTCCATGTGGAAGTGATTTTTCTTTTTATCTTTAAGTGGTGGTTTATCTTTTGTTTTAAGTACAGTTGGTGACGGAGTAGTGAAAATTAATGGAGGATCTCTGAGATAAGATAGTCACTTGTCCATTGTTGTCTTTAACAGTTATTATCCAACCTGTTATATTGATTGATTGTCAGTTGCTTAATGTCCAGTGGCAAATAGTCCAGGCATGTTCAGGACAACCAACCATTTTTGAATATAATAGCACCTTAAAATGAACATCATTTGTTCATTTTTTTTTACATTAATTAAGTCCTTAGTTTTATTGTTTGAATTGTTTTACATTTGTGATTTCAGGACCTTTTATAGCTAACTATGTGGTATGGGCTTTACTCATTGTTGAAGGCCATACAGTGACCTATAGTTGTTAGTTTCTGGGTCATTTGGTCTCTTGTGGAGAGCTGTCTCATTGGCAATCATACACCAACATCCAAGTTTAGAAAAGTACACACAGAAACTAATCTGTATATATATATAATATATAACTAAAATTTGCAAAAGCAAATTTACAGATCGAACATTGTTGGGTTTGTTTAAAGAGGCACTAGCTGTCAAATTCATTGTAACCGATTTGACTCAAATTCTCATATTTGGTTTATAACAATGTAAAACATTTATCCAAACTATCAAAAGTCTAAAATAAACAGTTTACAGAGCATGGGGTAGATAATATATAGGTTCGTTTCGTGTGTATTTTAGTCAAGACGCCATCTAATTAACTATCGATTTGACCTCAGATGACCATATAAGCGATGTAAACAAAAATAAAGATACGAATAGATTAAACCAACACGTGCAATTGCATTTTTATAGGTCTGTTTGATTTTATTTTATAGATTAAAAATAGATGTTTCTCATTGTTTTTAACCATATAAGAATGATTTTATGTGCATCGAATTAGTAATCAAATGATTTACTGTAGTTTCACTTTCATTGTTGACATTCTTTTTCTTTAAATAACCAGTACACGTACAATGCATGCGTTGTCAATCTCTAGCTAGGGGTTAACTTGAAGTTCACATGAATACCGTTGGATGTGATGACGTTTTCACTTGCAAGTGAATCAGTCAAAAATTATGTTTAATCGCTTATTTCAACAAAATTAAAGGAAATTGATTGCTAAAAGCAAATTATTATTTCATTATTCCAATTTGATTAATGATTGATTTAAAAAAAAATCATACTTTATTTTTTTATATATATCGAAGCTAGTGCCCCTTTAAGACGAGTTGTATATATATATATGTATAATTGCATCTTTAAATTGCGTAGCCTCAGGTAACACTGAACACTATGACCTTTCTCAAAACCCTAACCCTAAACTTAATCCCAGTCAAAAAGAACAGAGTACACTAGAAAAAAGTAAGGCCAAAATATCAAAATATCTCATACGGAATGTAACATACTCAAAACCATTTATAATTTCTGTGGGACTGCTTTCCTGGGAGAGAGTAATTAAAATATGCAAAGCAAAAGTTGAATCCCCCACATGAGGCCTCTGTTTAAATAAGCAAAGTAAAAGTTGATTCCCCCATGGAGAGCCCCTAAGGTTTAAATGAAAGAAAATTGAGTGATAATATAATTTAAAGTAAGACCCTAAGACCTTTGACCTTTCAAATCCATTAAAATGTATTTTTCACCAAGGCACTGGTCTATCTACTGTGGTATTTACCTGATGTTAGTCCCAGAGAAGGTAGTTTATCTAGTATGGGAGATAGATTTAAGAAAGTGAAGTGTTTTCTGCTGGAGAAAACTTCAAGGTCAATAAAAGTCAAATCTAACAGGTGAAGATTACTATTTATAATTTACAATAGGGTATTATGACTCACCTGTAAGAATTTCTAAATTTTAAAAAAGTTATAATTTTTTTCCTTTCTTATGTCCCCCTCTTGTTATTTGAGTCAATTTTGCAATATAAAATAAGGTTCATAATCAAACAGTAAGGTAAGTGTGTGTGGTGAAATTTTGTTTGCTTGTTTGTAAGTTTGTTCTTTTATTGCATACCCGTAGCCAGGGGGTTCGGGGGGGGGTTCGGACGAACCCTTCCAGACCCCCCCCTGTCCGAACCCCCCTTGAAATAAAAAAAGCACTGTTAAAGTCAACGTTTTGTTCAAATTGTGACTGTTAAAGTTGAGTTCATGAGTCCAACAAACCCCCCTTGGAAATTCCTGGCTACGAGCCTGTATTGGACCCTCTTTTATGTCATGACCATAGTTATATATAGCAAAACAAATAAGAATTATTTTCCAACTGTTATCAATTGCAATGGGTTATTTAATTAAAGAAATGGGAGGGTGATTTTTTTAGTGAAAATTAATATTACAAAATAAAACAAAATCCTCTAAAATTAAAACTCTTTATTTATTTTGTCTTTAGAAATTAGGACAAATGGAGGAAAGATTTATTGTATAGTTATTTTTTTTAAATATAGAACAAAGAAGAGAAAAGGCTGTTCTACGATTCAATCTCTCCCTTATAATTCTCCATTATGATAGTTATAAATATATTGAACATAAATACAATCAGAGACATATAATACAATTTTTATTATATGTCTCTGATACAATGAAATCTTTCCCTTATTCATCCATTATGATAGTACATGTAATAAGTATATTGTACATTCCTCAATAATTAATATTGTTTTCTCACAGAATCGTAACTGAGACACATTTTTTTAAAACTTAATTTTTTGTCAGAAGACGCCAGCTTACATTTGTACAACACAATGAATAGCATACAGGTAAAATAAAAAGCCGTAAAAGTAATTGTTTACATATATGTATGTATACTATACAAATAAGATAATTAAAATCTGAGGAACGTAGCCATCGTGTCTTCGGATATATATGTAGGAACGAAGGGATCGGTGTTTTAGGACATTTACAAGTATATGGTCATCGTCTGCGTCTATATACAAGATTTTTGGATGGGGTACTCAAGAGGGATTATCATGGGGTATTTAAGCAGGATAATAATTTCTTATCACTTTTAAGACCCTTCTTTTTAAGTCTAAGATTTAAACATGTTTAATATGTGTTGAGAGGTCTTTACAATAACTTATCTGGAAAACTTAATTAAAATCTAAAAAGTCAAATCTTACTTTAAGTTTTCTAGCAGCAGTGATATTGTTTGCCTTAAATTAATGGAGAATAAAGGCTTTTTCCCCTGGAGGAGAATCCCAATTTGAAAAAAAAATGGCTTAAAATTATTCCCAAAAAGAAAACTTTTTTCCCAAACACTGCAGTTTCAGTAGTAATTGTGCATAAATTCGAACTGAAAAACACTAATTTATACTTTTTTCATGCCTACAATTACTATATGTGCAGATTTGAGGGTCTATTTATGTATCATCACTGACAAAAAGAGGTCTTATTTTAAAGCAGGGTTTGACTCTTGAAATGGGGTCTGTAAACTGAAGTTTCAGTCAAATTCATAGTTTATTCTAAAATTCCCAATTTGATGAAAATTACGTATATTTTCCCAATAAAAAGGGGTAGAGGTAGTTTTGAAAAAAGCCAACAATATCACTAAGCAGACATTATTTTAGCGTTTCTATTGAAATAAAAAAAAAATAGAAATGAGAGATTCTTTCAGCTTTGACAACTGGCTAATTTAGTAATACACTAAAAGTTTTTTTTACAATATCAAAATTGTTCATTTGTCTTTAAATTCTAATTTTCTGCATTCCAAATGAACAAAGAAAATATCAACATAAATGAGCCAGGCACCCAACAACATAGAGTTTAAAGAGAGGAAGAGTTTTGTCCCTTAAAATAACCTTTTCAAAATATCAATTATTGTCACTTTACACAGATGAGTTGTGTCCCTTACATTACCCCTTCAAAATATCAATTATTGTCACTTTACACAGATGAGTTGTGTCCCCTTACATTACCCCTTCAAAATATCAATTATTGTCACTTTACACAGATTAGTTGTGCCCCCTTACATTATCCCCTCAAAATATCAATTATTGTCACTTTACACCTATGAGTTCAGCCCCCCTTACATTTCCCCCTCAAAATATCAATTATTGTAACTTTACGCAAACGAGTTGTGCCCCCTGACATTACCCCCTCAAAATATAAATTATTGTCACTTTACACAGATGAGTTGTGTCCCTTACATTACCCCTTCAAAATATCAATTATTGTCACTTTACACAGATAAGTTGTGTCCCCTTACATAATACCCCTTCAAAATATCAATTATTGTCATTTTACACAGATGAGTTGTGTCCCCTTACATTACCCCCTCAAAATATCAATTATTGTCACTTTACACAGATGAGTTGTGTCCCTTACATTACCCCTTCAAAATATCAATTATTGTCACTTTACACAGATGAGTTGTGTCCCCTTACATAATACCCCTTCAAAATATCAATTATTGTCACTTTACACAGATGAGTTGTGTCCCCTTACATTACCCCTTCAAAATATCAATTATTGTCACTTTACACAGATGAGTTGTGTCCCCTTACATAATACACCCTTCAAAATATCAATTATTGTCACTTTAAGCAAACGAGTTGTGCCCCCTGACATTACCACCTCAAAATATCAATTATTGTCACTCTTTTTACACAGATGGGTTGTGCCCCCTTACATTACCCCTCAAAATATAAATTATTGACACTTTCCACAGATGAGTTGAGCCCCCTTACATTACCCCCTCAAAATATCAATTATTGACACTTTACACAGATGGGTTGTGCCCCCTTACATTACCCCCTCAAAATATCAATTATTGTCACTTTACGCAGATGAGTTGTGCCCCCTGACATTTCCCCCTCAAAATATCAATTATTGTCACTTTACACAGATGAGTTGTGCCCCCTGACTTTACCCCCTCAAACTATCAATTATTGTCACTTTACACAGATGGGTTGTGCCCCTTACATTACCCCCTTAAAATATCAATTATTGTCACTTTCCACAGATAGGTTGTGCCCCCTTACATTACCCCCTTAAAATATCAATTATTGTCACTTAAAGTCATACATCAGAGGTACATGACAAATTATCCAGGCGACAAAATACCTTTATATCATGTCGCGCACCACTGAACACAACCAAAATACAACATGTTCTCTTAATCTAATACAAATCTTTAAACTTGTAAAAAGAAAAACTGTCACAAAAAGAAGGAGTGTATTTTTGTAGAGCTATTATCGGTGAAAAGTTTCCGATTTTGTGTCGTAAACCTTGAACAATTCACATTGAATACCATACACCCATTATCATAAGTCAAATTTAAAACTCTTGCTGTACAAAAATCATAGCAAATCAAATTAAAAAGAAGGCTTGCAGATTTAAAATATGTAAATTTATAAAAAGTTTTGTATATATTTTCCATTCATTGAAAGATGTTTATGACCCTAGGGGTTAACAATAGATATTATACTATTTTACTATGTACATTGTAGTAACATCACAAATCATATCACAAGTAATACATGTACGATGATGTACCACTGCTGTCTATGTACCTCAATAGTCAGCACTGTCAGGCCCCTACCCCCTAATGGATATTATACTATTTTACTATGTACATTGTAGTAACATCACAAATCATATCACAAGTAATACATGTACGGTGATGTACCACTGCTGTCTATGTACCTCAATAGTCAGCACTGTCAGCCCCCTACCCCCTAATGGATATTATACTATTTTACTATGTACATTGTAGTAACATCACAAATCATATCACAAGTAATACATGTACGGTGATGTACCACTGCTGTCTATGTACCTCAATAGTCAGCACTGTCAGCCCCCTACCCCCTAATGGATATTATACTATTTTACTAACATCACAAATCATATCACAAGTAATACATGTACGGTGATGTACCACTGCTGTCTATGTACCTCAATAGTCAGCACTGTCAGCCCCCTACCCCCTAATGGATATTATACTATTTTACTATGTACATTGTAGTAACATCACAAATCATATCACAAGTAATACATGTACGGTGATGTACCACTGCTGTCTATGTACCTCAATAGTCAGCACTGTCAGCCCCCTACCCCCTAATGGATATTATACTATTTTACTAACATCACAAATCATATCACAAGTAATACATGTACGATGATGTACCACTGCTGTCTATGTACCTCAATAGTCTGCACTGTCAGCCCCCTACCCCCTAATGGATATTATACTATTTTACTATGTACATTGTAGTAACATCACAAATCATATCACAAGTAATACATGTACGGTGATGTACCACTGCTGTCTATGTACCTCAATAGTCAGCACTGTCAGCCCCCTACCCCCTAATGGATATTATACTATTTTACTATGTACATTGTAGTAACATCACAAATCATATCACAAGTAATACATGTACGGTGATGTACCACTGCTGTCTATGTACCTCAATAGTCAGCACTGTCAGCCCCCTACCCCCTAATGGATATTATACTATTTTACTATGTACATTGTAGTAACATCACAAATCATATCACAAGTAATACATGTACGGTGATGTACCACTGCTGTCTATGTACCTCAATAGTCTGCACTGTCAGGCCCCTACCCCCTAATGGATATTATACTATTTTACTATGTACATTGTAGTAACATCACAAATCATATCACAAGTAATACATGTACGATAATGTACCACTGCTGTCTATGTACCTCAATAGTCAGCACTGTCAGCCCCCTACCCCCTAATGGATATTATACTATTTTACTATGTACATTGTAGTAACATCACAAATCATATCACAAGTAATACATGTACGGTGATGTACCACTGCTGTCTATGTACCTCAATAGTCAGCACTGTCAGCCCCCTACCCCCTAATGGATATTATACTATTTTACTATGTACATTGTAGTAACATCACAAATCATATCACAAGTAATACATGTACGGTGATGTACCACTGCTGTCTATGTACCTCAATAGTCAGCACTGTCAGCCCCCTACCCCCTAATGGATATTATACTATTTTACTATGTACATTGTAGTAACATCACAAATCATATCACAAGTAATACATGTACGGTGATGTACCACTGCTGTCTATGTACCTCAATAGTCAGCACTGTCAGCCCCCTACCCCCTAATGGATATTATACTATTTTACTATGTACATTTTACTAACATCACAAATCATATCACAAGTAATACATGTACGATGATGTACCACTGCTGTCTATGTACCTCAATAGTCTGCACTGTCAGGCCCCTACCCCCTAATGGATATTATACTATTTTACTATGTACATTGTAGTAACATCACAAATCATATCACAAGTAATACATGTACGGTGATGTACCACTGCTGTCTATGTACCTCAATAGTCAGCACTGTCAGCCCCCTACCCCCTAATGGATATAATACTATTTTACTAACATCACAAATCATATCACAAGTAATACATGTACGATGATGTACCACTGCTGTCTATGTACCTCAATAGTCAGCACTGTCAGCCCCCTACCCCCTAATGGATATTATACTATTTTACTATGTACATTTAACTAACATCACAAATCATATTACAAGTAATACATGTACGGTGATGTACCACTGCTGTCTATGTACCTCAATAGTCAGCACTGTCAGCCCCCTACCCCCTAATGGATATTATACTATTTTACTATGTACATTTAACTAACATCACAAATCATATTACAAGTAATACATGTACGATGATGTACCACTGCTGTCTATGTACCTCAATAGTCAGCACTGTCAGCCCCCTACCCCCTAATGGATATAATACTATTTTACTATGTACATTGTAGTAACATCACAAATCATATCACAAGTAATACATGTACGGTGATGTACCACTGCTGTCTATGTACCTCAATAGTCAGCACTGTCAGCCCCCTACCCCCTAATGGATATTATACTATTTTACTATGTACATTTAACTAACATCACAAATCATATTACAAGTAATACATGTACGATGATGTACCACTGCTGTCTATGTACCTCAATAGTCAGCACTGTCAGCCCCCTACCCCCTAATGGATATTATACTATTTTACTATGTACATTGTAGTAATATCACAAATCATATCACAAGTAATACATGTACGATGATGTACCACTGCTGTCTATGTACCTCAATAGTCAGCACTGTCAGCCCCCTACCCCCTAATGGATATTATACTATTTTACTATGTACATTGTAGTAACATCACAAATCATATCACAAGTAATACATGTACGGTGATGTACCACTGCTGTCTATGTACCTCAATAGTCTGCACTGTCAGCCCCCTACCCCCTAATGGATATTATACTATTTTACTAACATCACAAATCATATCACAAGTAATACATGTATGGTGATGTACCACTGCTGTCTATGTACCTCAATAGTCTGCACTGTCAGGCCCCTACCCCCTAATGGATATTATACTATTTTACTAACATCACAAATCATATCACAAGTAATACATGTACGGTGATGTACCACTGCTGTCTATGTACCACAATAGTCAGCAGTGTCAGCCCCCTACCCCCTAATGGATATTATACTATTTTACTAACATCACAAATCATATCACAAGTAATACATGTACGGTGATGTACCACTGCTGTCTATGTACCTCAATAGTCAGCACTGTCAGCCCCCTACCCCCTAATGGATATTATACTATTTTACTAACATCACAAATCATATCACAAGTAATACATGTACGGTGATGTACCACTGCTGTCTATGTACCTCAATAGTCAGCACTGTCAGCCCCCTACCCCCTAATGGATATTATACTATTTTACTATGTACATTGTAGTAACATCACAAATCATATCACAAGTAATACATGTACGGTGATGTACCACTGCTGTCTATGTACCTCAATAGTCAGCACTGTCAGCCCCCTACCCCCTAATGGATATTATACTATTTTACTATGTACATTGTAGTAACATCACAAATCATATCACAAGTAATACATGTACGGTGATGTACCACTGCTGTCTATGTACCTCAATAGTCTGCACTGTCAGGCCCCTACCCCCTAATGGATATTATACTATTTTACTATGTACATTGTAGTAACATCACAAATCATATCACAAGTAATACATGTACGGTGATGTACCACTGCTGTCTATGTACCTCAATAGTCTGCACTGTCAGGCCCCTACCCCCTAATGGATATAATACTATTTTACTATGTACATTGTAGTAACATCACAAATCATATCACAAGTAATACATGTACGGTGATGTACCACTGCTGTCTATGTACCTCAATAGTCAGCACTGTCAGCCCCCTAACCCCTAATGGATATTATACTATTTTACTATGTACATTGTAGTAACATCACAAATCATATCACAAGTAATACATGTACGGTGATGTACCACTGCTGTCTATGTACCTCAATAGTCAGCACTGTCAGCCCCTACCCCCTAATGGATATTATACTATTTTACTATGTACATTGTAGTAACATCACAAATCATATCACAAGTAATACATGTACGGTGATGTACCACTGCTGTCTATGTACCTCAATAGTCAGCACTGTCAGCCCCCTACCCCCTAATGGATATTATACTATTTTACTAACATCACAAATCATATCACAAGTAATACATGTACGATGATGTACCACTGCTGTCTATGTACCTCAATAGTCAGCACTGTCAGCCCCCTACCCCCTAATGGATATTATACTATTTTACTAACATCACAAATCATATCACAAGTAATACATGTACGGTGATGTACCACTGCTGTCTATGTACCTCAATAGTCTGCACTGTCAGGCCCCTACCCCCTAATGGATATTATACTATTTTACTAACATCACAAATCATATCACAAGTAATACATGTACGGTGATGTACCACTGCTGTCTATGTACCTCAATAGTCAGCACTGTCAGCCCCCTACCCCCTAATGGATATTATACTATTTTACTAACATCACAAATCATATCACAAGTAATACATGTACGGTGATGTACCACTGCTGTCTATGTACCTCAATAGTCTGCACTGTCAGGCCCCTACCCCCTAATGGATATTATACTATTTTACTAACATCACAAATCATATCACAAGTAATACATGTACGGTGATGTACCACTGCTGTCTATGTACCTCAATAGTCTGCACTGTCAGGCCCCTACCCCCTAATGGATATTATACTATTTTACTATGTACATTGTAGTAACATCACAAATCATATCACAAGTAATACATGTACGGTGATGTACCACTGCTGTCTATGTACCTCAATAGTCAGCACTGTCAGGCCCCTACCCCCTAATGGATATTATACTATTTTACTATGTACATTGAAGTAACATCACAAATCATATCACAAGTAATACATGTACGGTGATGTACCACTGCTGTCTATGTACCACAATAGTCAGCACTGTCAGCCCCCTACCCCCTAATGGATATTATACTATTTTACTATGTACATTGTAGTAACATCACAAATCATATCACAAGTAATACATGTACGATGATGTACCACTGCTGTCTATGTACCTCAATAGTCTGCACTGTCAGGCCCCTACCCCCTAATGGATATTATACTATTTTACTATGTACATTGTAGTAACATCACAAATCATATCACAAGTAATACATGTACGATGATGTACCACTGCTGTCTATGTACCTCAATAGTCTGCACTGTCAGGCCCCTACCCCCTAATGGATATTATACTATTTTACTATGTACATTGTAGTAACATCACAAATCATATCACAAGTAATACATGTACGATGATGTACCACTGCTGTCTATGTACCTCAATAGTCAGCACTGTCAGCCCCCTACCCCCTAATGGATATTATACTATTTTACTAACATCACAAATCATATCACAAGTAATACATGTACGGTGATGTACCACTGCTGTCTATGTACCTCAATAGTCTGCACTGTCAGGCCCCTACCCCCTAATGGATATTATACTATTTTACTAACATCACAAATCATATCACAAGTAATACATGTACGGTGATGTACCACTGCTGTCTATGTACCTCAATAGTCAGCACTGTCAGCCCCCTACCCCCTAATAGATATTATACTATTTTACTATGTACATTGTAGTAACATCACAAATCATATCACAAGTAATACATGTACGGTGATGTACCACTGCTGTCTATGTACCTCAATAGTCAGCACTGTCAGCCCCCTACCCCCTAATGGATATTATACTATTTTACTAACATCACAAATCATATGACAAGTAATACATGTACGGTGATGTACCACTGCTGTCTATGTACCTCAATAGTCAGCACTGTCAGCCCCCTACCCCCTAATGGATATTATACTATTTTACTAACATCACAAATCATATCACAAGTAATACATGTACGGTGATGTACCACTGCTGTCTATGTACCTCAATAGTCAGCACTGTCAGCCCCCTACCCCCTAATGGATATTATACTATTTTACTAACATCACAAATCATATCACAAGTAATACATGTACGATGATGTACCACTGCTGTCTATGTACCTCAATAGTCTGCACTGTCAGCCCCCTACCCCCTAATGGATATTATACTATTTTACTAACATCACAAATCATATCACAAGTAATACATGTACGATGATGTACCACTGCTGTCTATGTACCTCAATAGTCTGCACCCTTAGCCACTAATCTGAGGCAGAAGACTTATATATTGATATATAAATATTTATTTTGACTAGTAAATTTTTCAAAATTTAACTTGTTTAATAAAGACATATAACATGTATAAAGCGACAAATTTTTATATTTACTTTCATCCAAGAAGTTGAAAAGTTTTTGGTGCAGACTGTCACAATATCAGGGTATAACATCCAGTGTGTGGGGGATGGGGCAAATGAATTGATCATGTTGATCATCCAAGATATAAGTGGGTTCCATCTATATGTTCCCAATTTAAATACATTGATCATCCAAAATATAGTGGGATTCCAACCCCTGGAACCCTCCCCCTGGATCCATCACTTGAGTAGGTGACCATCTCAATAACTGTGGATTTATTTTTATTTGTTGGATACCAATTTTCGTGGGTTTCGTGGATACAGATGAACCACAAATTAAAATGTTGAACGAATAACATATTTTCAATAGGCTTTGTATGTAGAGATTGGCAAAACCATGAAATCAAATATCTAGGAAAAGGTAAGTTTTTAGCAATCCACGAAAATTGATACCCACAAAAATAAATGAATCCACAGTAATAAGAAACTCCCAGGCTTTTTTTTTTCTATGGTCGGGTTGTTGTCTCTTTGGCACATTCCCCATTTCCATTCTCAATTTTATTGTATATCATTCACTTATCTGTATATATATATGGGGATTTTCATGAAATTGCAATATTTAATTGTCTATTTAAGTATGTTCTTCAAAACTGTACTAGCCATAATAAATGCAGGCAATAATTTCTGAATATACTGTCTGAAGTTCTGAGATTTTTTGGGAAAACTTCATCTTAATAACCTGAAACCCAATACAAATTTAACCAAAAAGGCAACAGATAAACTTAAAAAAGAGATGATTTGTTTATAAGAATACATTGTAAAATTAAAATACTGATGCAGTTGGTTTTTTTCTTTAGACACTCAGTATATATATTCATTGTAAATTCAGAAACAGGTGTTGTTTTTCTTTAGACACTCAGTATATATATTCATTGTAAATTCAGAAACAGGTGTTTTTTTTCTTTAGACACTCAGTATATATATTCATTGTAAATTCAGAAACAGGTGTTTTTTTTCTTTAGACACTCAGTATATATATTCATTGTAAATTCAGAAATAGGTGTTGTTTTTTTTTAGACACTCAGTATATATATTCATTGTAAATTCAGAAACAGGTGTTGGTTTTCTTTAGACACTCAGTATATATATTCATTGTAAATTCAGAAACAGGTGTTGGTTTTCTTTAGACACTCAGTATATATATTCATTGTAAATTCAGAAATAGGTGTTGTTTTTCTTTAGACACTCAGTATATATATTCATTGTAAATTCAGAAATAGGTGTTTTTTTTCTTTAGACACTCAGTATATATATTCATTGTAAATTCAGAAATAGGTGTTGTTTTTCTTTAGACACTCAGTATATATATTCATTGTAAATTCAGAAATAGGTGTTGTTTTTCTTTAAACACTCAGTATATATATTCATTGTAAATTCAGAAATAGGTGTTGTTTTTCTTTAAACACTCAGTATATATATTCATTGTAAATTCAGAAACAGGTGTTGGTTTTCTTTAGACACTCAGTATATATATTCATTGTAAATTCAGAAACAGGTGTTGGTTTTCTTTAGACACTCAGTATATATATTCATTGTAAATTCAGAAACAGGTTTTGGTTTTCTTTAGACACTTAGTATATATATTCATTGTAAATTCTGAAACAGGTTTTGGTTTTCTTTAGACACTCAGTATATATATTCATTGTAAATTCAGAAACAGGTGTTGGTTTTCTTTAGACACTCAGTATATATATTCATTGTAAATTCAGAAACAGGTTTTGGTTTTCTTTAGACACTCAGTATATATATTCATTGTAAATTCAGAAACAGGTTTTGGTTTTCTTTAGACACTCAGTATATATATTCATTGTAAATTCAGAAACAGGTTTTGGTTTTCTTTAGACACTCAGTATATATATTCATTGTAAATTCAGAAACAGGTTTTGGTTTTCTTTAGACACTCAGTATATATATTCATTGTAAATTCAGAAACAGGTTTTGGTTTTCTTTAGACACTCAGTATATATATTCATTGTAAATTCAGAAACAGGTTTTGGTTTTCTTTAGACACTCAGTATATATATTCATTGTAAATTCAGAAAAAGGTGTTGTTTTTCTTTAGACACTCAGTATATATATTCATTGTAAATTCAGAAAAAGGTGTTGTTTTTCTTTAGACACTCAGTATATATATTCATTGTAAATTCAGAAACAGGTGTTGTTTTTCTTTAAACACTCAGTATATATATTCATTGTAAATTCAGAAATAGGTGTTGGTTTTCTTTAGACACTCAGTATATATATTCATTGTAAATTCAGAAACAGGTGTTGGTTTTCTTTAGACACTCAGTATATATATTCATTGTAAATTCAGAAACAGGTGTTGTTTTTCTTTAAACACTCAGTATATATATTCATTGTAAATTCAGAAATAGGTGTTGTTTTTCTTTAAACACTCAGTATATATATTCATTGTAAATTCAGAAACAGGTGTTGTTTTTCTTTAAACACTCAGTATATATATTCATTGTAAATTCAGAAATAGGTGTTGGTTTTCTTTAGACACTCAGTATATATATTCATTGTAAATTCAGAAACAGGTGTTGGTTTTCTTTAGACACTCAGTATATATATTCATTGTAAATTCAGAAAAAGGTGTTGTTTTTCTTTAGACACTCAGTATATATATTCATTGTAAATTCAGAAACAGGTGTTGTTTTTCTTTAGACACTCAGTATATATATTCATTGTAAATTCAGAAATAGGTGTTGGTTTTCTTTAGACACTCAGTATATATATTCATTGTAAATTCAGAAACAGGTGTTGGTTTTCTTTAGACACTCAGTATATATATTCATTGTAAATTCAGAAAAAGGTGTTGTTTTTCTTTAGACACTCAGTATATATATTCATTGTAAATTCAGAAATAGGTGTTGGTTTTCTTTACACTCAGTATATATCTTCATTGTAAATTCAGAAACAGGTGTTGTTTTTCTTTAGACACTCAGTATATATATTCATTGTAAATTCAGAAAAAGGTGTTGTTTTTCTTTAGACACTCAGTATATATATTCATTGTAAATTCAGAAACAGGTGTTGGTTTTCTTTAGACACTCAGTATATATATTCATTGTAAATTCAGAAAAAGGTGTTGTTTTTCTTTAGACACTCAGTATATATATTCATTGTAAATTCAGAAACAGGTGTTGTTTTTCTTTAAACACTCAGTATATATATTCATTGTAAATTCAGAAATAGGTGTTGTTTTTCTTTAAACACTCAGTATATATATTCATTGTAAATTCAGAAACAGGTGTTGTTTTTCTTTAAACACTCAGTATATATATTCATTGTAAATTCAGAAACAGGTGTTGGTTTTCTTTAGACACTCAGTATATATATTCATTGTAAATTCAGAAACAGGTGTTGGTTTTCTTTAGACACTCAGTATATATATTCATTGTAAATTCAGAAAAAGGTGTTGTTTTTCTTTAGACACTCAGTATATATATTCATTGTAAATTCAGAAACAGGTGTTGGTTTTCTTTAGACACTCAGTATATATATTCATTGTAAATTCAGAAAAAGGTGTTGTTTTTCTTTAGACACTCAGTATATATATTCATTGTAAATTCAGAAACAGGTGTTGGTTTTCTTTAGACACTCAGTATATATATAATATTCATTGTAAATTCAGAAATAGGTGTTGTTTTTCTTTAGACACTCAGTATATATATTCATTGTAAATTCAGAAACAGGTGTTGGTTTTCTTTAGACACTCAGTATATATATTCATTGTAAATTCAGAAACAGGTGTTGTTTTTCTTTAGACACTCAGTATATATATTCATTGTAAATTCAGAAACAGGTGTTGTTTTTCTTTAAACACTCAGTATATATATTCATTGTAAATTCAGAAATACTGGTGTTGTTTTTCTTTAGACACTTAGTATAATCAAGGTAAAAGACATAGAAATAATTCATCATTCAATAATTAATCACTATACACAGAATAATTACAATAATGAGATAACTGTATCCCTGTCTCCTGTATAGACTACAAGTCACCAGTCTACAACAATAATGAGATAACTGTATCCCTGTCTCCTGTATAGACTACAAGTCACCAGTCTACAACAATAATAAGATAACTGTACCCCTGTCTCCTGTATAGACTACAAGTCACCAGTCTACAACAATAATGAGATAACTGTATCCCTGTCTCCTGTATAGACTACAAGTCACCAGTCTACAACAATAATGAGATAACTGTATCCCTGTCTCCTGTATAGACTACAAGTCACCAGTCTACAACAATAATGAGATAACTGTATCCCTGTCTCCTGTATAGACTACAAGTCACCAGTCTACAACAATAATGAGATAACTGTATCCCTGTCTCCTGTATAGACTACAAGTCACCAGTCTACAACAATAATGAGATAACTCTACCCCTGTCTCCTGTATAGACTACAAGTCACCAGTCTACAACAAATTCCTAAGTCATGATCAGTTTCAAAACATTTAATAATATGCCAATCAGAGAGAACACTTGAGGGGCTGGTGCAAGCTAGGGTACCTGATAATAAATCTACACCGGACTGGGAGAGATGTCGCTAATACAATAAACAAAAGGTAGCGAATTTACGCGGAAGTTGGAGGGAATACTCCCAAATTTCTCCGAGAACCTAGGGAGGGATGTCGGAGTTTCCTGGTGTCACACCTAGAAAAAACTTGGTGTTTGGAAAGCCTTTCTCGAAATGTGTACTGTAGTACCTGTTTTATATAGATTCTACTTCTCAGCTACAGTGGAATGTGCTAGGTTACCATTGTAATTCTGAATAATAGGTACCAGGCCAGGGGTTAAGAAATTTTGTTATAGCTCACTAGCCCAGGGCTAATTGGTTGCAAGATTTTACTAGCCCTGTTGGAAGAACTACTAGATCAACAAAACTGACCTGCTAGCCCTAGTATGCCTTACAAATTCAGAGTTTACTGCAATAACAATGAATTCTATAAACTTAACAATTTTTATCCATTCATGGCATTGTACAGTAGATTTTTGCAAATTGGATATTCAAAGTTTACATTAGCAAAAAATATTCCATTAGCATATATATATTCAATTAATCGATAATTGAATATTCACTGAAAATTCTGATATTATGAGTTGACCAAATCCGGGGATGATACAAGTCTTGATCACTGCTATACGTGGGTATGTAAAAGGATCGGAGGGGGTTTTATCAGATACAATAGCATCATCACGTTTGTGTAAAAGAATTATCAGCACATGTTTCAAATTTATATCTGATAAAAGTCAGGTTTCTGCTGTCAAAAGGGATTCACATTTATATTGAAATAAATTAATCAGAAGAAGGTAAAATCAGGTTGCATAAGCAATGTACAATACCACCCCCTGTACTGACATATCGATATTGAAAGTACAAGATCCACCCAGAGTCATTTGTTCTATTTTAAAACTTGTACAAAATCAGTTCAAATTCTGGGAATCCCGGATGACGTAGTTGAATCTGATTGGATAAGATAGAAAAGTGGATTTTCCCCTTTCAATTTTAGAAACGCCAACAATTTTTTGTTACTAGTCCGTCGGGCATTTTTGGTTACAAGTCTTGGTTGCCCGAGGTCTAAATGTTGTAGTCCCGGGCGTCGGGCTAGTGGATTTCTTAACCCCTGCAGGCTAGTTCTCAGCTAAGATATATGTGTTTGGTACCAGAGGATGAGTTTCTCTGTTCTGTCTTTAGTACCCTCTCAAATACAGATAAAGTGGAGATACTAATTTGGAACTTCAGTGGAATGAGCAAGGTTACCAGTTTAATTATGATAAATAGAAATGGGTATTAGGCTCAACTCATGATACCAGGCCATGTATAGTATGGTATCTGTTTAATACTGATACATAGAAATGGGTACAAGGCTAGTTCTCATCTCACGATACAAGGCCATGAGTTAGGTATCTGTTTAATATAGATGAGTAGAAATAGGTACCAGGTTAGTTCTCATCTCAAGATACCAGGCCATGAGTATTAGGTATCTGTTTAATATAGATGAGTAGAAATAGGTACCAGGTTACTTCTTATTTCAATTTGACTGAATATTCCTATTTTTCTACAACTTACCTGAATAATTTAACTGATGAGGAGTGGGAGTATTTCCTGTTTCTGTGGAAACCACTTCATCTGTTCCCATTTCTGATTGGCCAAAATCTTAAATAAAATTGATTAACTTTGAATATGATTTACAATAAATTTTTCTTCTATATTAAATTAAAATAGAGTAAAATTAGTATGGAAGATTTATTTTAGTTATGATACAGTAAGTCTAATCATAATCATGCTTCAATGAATAAATACTGAAATTTTCAAACTGTTCAGTGGCTGGAACTGCCCCTGCTGTGTAATTAATAAAGAATTATAGTAAATAAGATCAAATTTGAAGAATTGTCTCCCTTTATCATTTTCTACTGTATTCAATAAATTATCTCCCCTTAACAATAAGGAGAGTTGGTGAGGAATATTGTTGTTTCATGTAAAATTTGCTCACTCCCTGCAATGACATGTATGTTTTATTTCTTATAATTAAGTGCATTCTATCCAAATTTATTCAAAATCCCATATTTTACCTCAGATATCAAGTCAATAATTACAAACTTTTCAAATTTGAGCAGAACATCTGTTAAAAATCAAGGGAGATAATATTATAAAACTAAATGGCAAAAAGATCATCTATCTAAAATTCTCTCATTAACTTCTAATGCTATTTTTAAATGTGGTGTAAGCAGATCCATGACTTATTCTACTGACCTGTAATATGTACCCGTTCTAAAGCTGACCTTCCTAGAAATGGTGATTCTGATTCATCTGAAAAAATAAATTTAACATGTTTAATGGTATTAATATACCAAAAATAGCAAAGTCAACTTGAACCTTAAAATATACCAAAAATAGGGGAAAAGTCAATTTACACAATGATCATACCAAAAATAGGGGAAAAGTAAATTTACACAATGATTATACCAAAAATAGGGGGAAAGTCAATTTACACAATGATCATACCAAAAATAGAGGAAAAGTCAATTTTCACAATGATCATACCAAAAATAGGGGAAAAGTCAATTTACACAATGATTATACCAAAAATAGGGGAAAAGTCAATTTACACAATGATTATCATGATTATACCAAAAATAGGGGAAAAGTCAATTTACGCAATGATTATACCAAAAATAGGGAAAAAAGTATTTCAGATATGTACAAATTTCTATAAAAATAAGAAGATGTGGTATAACATGTATGATGCACTATGAATACTTCAAGAAGTGGGGGAATTGCCTCCCCTGACTCACTGCAACAACGTATGATCTATTAACTTATCAGAAAATTATATACTATCATGCATGTTATTCAATCCATCTTGTATGGGAAAGGATTTGTATAGGCACTGCCTTTTGTCCAATCCCTTTGTTTAAATGTACATTTGATATTTGAACAATAAAATATTTTGAATTGAATTGAATGCACTATGAAATCTTAATTTTAATTCATGTCCCAAAAAAATTATATCAAATAATTTCAATTCACAGTGAAAACTGAAATACCAGTGGCACAGTGGCACATCCACTATTTGCCACCACATTCAAGTGTTGAGACCAACAATTTGGTGTCAGTTGGGACCATGACCTTAATTTACACTTATCAACAAAGAATATACATTTGTACATATAGCTGTAATCCTTATGTCATGCATGTGCTGAGTCACATTAAGGGGTGAATACAGTTTTTGTGGTAGAAGTTGGGTAGAAATCCTAAAATGTTATGTCAGGGAACATACATGTACATGACATAGCTACAACAACAATTTTACAGAATCTGATAGCCCCTCCAATTCATTCGGTATTTTACACGTCAATCGTGTTAATTATAACACTTAGCATGCTAAAGGAGCACATTCAATGCATGCAGGAATGTTCTATCAACAATTATAGTACAAAATAATTTGTTTTTATCATTAAACCACAAAGAAAATATTTTGTCATTTAATTGTAACTAAATATAAATATTATTTTAACTTGTAGTGTAAATATAACATTCAACCACAATACATTTCTCACCTTCACATAGAAGAATTCCATTTAAATATTTCTCACCTTCACATAGAAGAATTCCATATAAACATTTTTCACCTTCACATAGAAGAATTCCATATAAATATTTCTAGTCTATGAATACAGTGTCTGTGAGGTACATTGTATCAGTACACAGATACCTTGACCACTGATTCTTTCCTCATGCATTTGAATTATTATTTTATGTTTCTTATCACTCTGTAATGTTTATGTCATGATGTAATTAATATTATGCTCTTTATGGGCCCTTTAATTTGGAAAATAAAAATATTGTATTTTGTATTGTATTTTGTATTGTATATTGTATTGTATTGTATTGTATTGTATGTTTCTTTAATCACTCTGTAATGTTTATGTCATGATGTAATTAATATTATGCTCTTTATCACCCAGGGCCCTTTAATTTGGAAAATAAAAATATTGTATTTTGTATTGTATTTTGTATTGTATTGTATTGTATTGTATTGTATTGTATTGTATTGTATTGTATTGTATTGTATTGTATTGTATTGTATTGTATTGTATTGTATTGTATTGTATTGTATTGTATTGTATTGTATTGTATTGTATTGTATTGTATTGTATTGTATTGTATTGTATTGTATTGTATTGTATTGTATTGTATTGTATTGTATTGTATTGTATTGTAGTACATGATAAAGACACAGAAACAAAACTACAATTGCCTTATTATTCAAATATGTATCTAATGTATTTTCATGGACTGAACTTAGAAATGTTTTTACTAAGCAAGTTGTTCTATAAACATAGACAAATCAAAATGTGCTCCTTTAGCATCGCTAAGTGGTCTTATTAAGAGAGAAATCATTTGCCAGTCACTGCAGTCAGTTTTAAATGAAGAACATCCACTCAGGAGTGGATCCAACTATTTCCAAAAGGGGTCCCACCCCAGAATAAAGGGGGTCTCAATATGTCCTTATTCAACTGCATTGATCTTCCAAAAAAAGGGGGTTTCCAACCCCAGATACCCTCCCCCTGGATCAGCCACTGACCATGATGACCACTACAACCTGAAGAATCTCTTTTTTTATTTTCCTGTAGACTTGGTAGGTTGTGTTCCTGTGGATTGATATAGATATTAAGAAGACATTGTCGCTTTGACATATTCACCATTTCCTTTCTCAATTTTATGTAATGAAGACATCATTATATTGACAGGTAAGTGAAACAGGTGCTAAAGGGTACATCATAGGTGTTAAAGGGTACATCATAGGTGTTAAAGGGTACATCATAGGTGTTAAAGGGTGCATCATAGGTGTTAAAAGGTACAAATTATGCTTAAAACTTATGTTGAGTTTTGTAATTTATAGTCCTGATTTCTTGGGTCACCTTTAGTAAGGTAAACAGTACCAAGGTGATATTTTAACTGATATATTTGTACAATGATGTACACAAAGTAACTAAGGTACAATGGACAATAGACAAACTTATTTTTTACCTGTGTACAATGTGTAATTGGCATTGTGTTATAAATAAATGGAGAATGTGTCCATGGGACACAGATGATGCCCCTGCTTGCATATCATATAAAGTTATAAAGGGACATAACTGAGAACAGACAAGGATAAAACTTAATGTCCTATAAGCGATTGAATGGGACATAAAAAAGTGAAATAAATAAAATATGTTTACCACTAATAAGGTTCAGACCTGGGTCATGTACAACTACAAGTGGCAGAGATAAACAGGTACATGGACTTGTGGTACAGAGAAACCAACCAGTCTTTTTTTTTTTTAGTTCTTGACACCCCTCCCCCCTTTTTTATTTTCATTTAGACCAGTGGAATAACATCAATTCATACATTAAGAGCAATCTCATTGATTGCAGCTTGTGTTAAATGCTACTTTCAGCACCGCCTAATTCATAACAGTCAATTTTATTGTTAAAGAAAACAGAATGTCAAGACACCAAGACCCTTGGCAGAAAAAATGACAATCCTAAAAAATTGAAACTTGAATCAAACACAACCGACACCTACACAACCTTCGGGATGACAGGCGGTGTCGTGACAGGCTAGGGAAACAGTAGATGCATGAACTAGTATTAGACTACTCAGCCAACAAGACACTAAGAACATCTTGGATCTGCCTTTGACTAACCTACAAAACCTATATTCATACTGTACAGCCTTGACCAGTGATTGGACTATATAATACAAGAGCGAACATATTCTGTATGTATGTACCTGTCCCAAGTCAGGAAACCTGTAATTTAGTGGTGGTCGCTTGTTTACGTGCTACATATTTGTTCTCATTAATTTGGCCATTAGTTTTCTGGTTTGATTTGTTTTGTCATTTCAAGGCCTTTTAATAGATGACTATATATATATGCGGTACATGTATTGGGTTTCCTCATTGTTGAAGGCCATAAATAAGATGTATTATATTCAGACCGTACTTTGGCCTATAATGGTTTACTTTTACAAATCGTTACTTTGTAAGTGTCTCATCCTGCCTTTTTTTTTTTTACTCAAAACTCCTGTCCTGCCAATTTTTTTCAAATTTCATCCTAGCCCCCCCCCCCCCCCCCCCCCCCCCATAAAAATCAAATGGTAGCTCCCTAAGTCATGTAAGTTCCTTAAGAAGTTTGATGTTCAGCATTTTCAGTGGTTGTCGTTTGTTGATGTGGTTCATGAGTGTTTCTTTTTTCTTATTTTTATATAGATTAAACCATTTCTCCTGTTTGCATGGCTTTACTCTAGTAATAATTTTTTGGGGTTCTTTTATATTTAGGTTGCTGTTTGGTTTAAACCAAAGCTCTGTTATGGAGGCCATACTCCATGTACTCTGACCTATAATGGTTTTCCAGATTGTGACTTGAATGGAGAGTTGGGCCCAAATTCAAATATTGTTTGTTTCCCCAATCCCAACCCTGCCAAGCCAGGTGTGGGTAGGTAGGTAGGGAAACAATTTTATTTTTCCAAAAAGCTTGATATTATCGGATGATCTGGCAAGCCTGAAAATTTAAAATGAATAAAATAATATTTCACTTAGTTTTGACAATAAAATTTTATGAGTAGCACCAATTTTGCAGGGTCGGTCGGGATTGGGGAAACAAACAATATTTTATTTTAGGCCTTGTCTCATTGCAGTTGGCACACATACCACATCTTCTTATTTCTATTTGCTTAAATCTAAATTTCCAAAATTCACAAGTTAAGCAAGTTTATGGGCTTACTTTTCTTTTTTAACTGAATTTGTTAATAACAAGTAAAGGGACAGACATCAAGATCAAAACTTAGGAAGATATTGAATTATTTATGTACAAATGTAACTGTTTATTATGTTTATCATTAACATTACAGATATACAGGCGCGTAGCTGCCTTTACGCAAAAAATCATTTGCTTGCACATGTTTTTCACAATAAAAAAAAAAAAAAAAAATCCTGAAATTGAATTTCGGATAGTCTTTAGTCTTTCCGGATTATCGTGTCTGGCGGTGTCTGTACTTGCAACTACAATCACGACACAAAGTTTAACCCCGGTAGAAATAAAAATAAAAATGAAGAAGCTAGAGTTCTGAGATCATTTGCCTTGGCAAAAAATAGATATATGGACTTTGGATATTAACTAGTTTATACTTTAGTTTAAGTCTTACATGCAGTATTAACATTTAATTATACAGGCTCAATAAAATCACCTTAAAAACATCTTAGATTTATTTCCCTTACTTATAAGTCAAGACTTAAAAGTAGTCGTTGGATTGCGTATTCCCATTGTCATTTCGTCCAAAAGACTATTGATTCACCTAGGGTATCTGTGTTACAAATGACCTTCTACCGTTGTCGTAGAAACCTCTCATTTGATTTTAAAATGACCCTCGTGAGAAACACCACGGGTGTCTTGCAAGAAGCAGGACCTGCTTACCTTCGGAGCACCGGAGGTCGCCACATTTTTTCGGGGTCCGTGTTTTTCTTCTGTAGTTAGTTTTCAATGTTGAAAGTTTTTGCTTGTCATTTTGTGTCTTATCTGTTCCCGGGTTTCCAAATTACGAAACCCACTAGGATGTTACTATCGTTTCTTGAAATATGGTATAGTAAGAAACAGATAGGGTATTTATCATTTTCATCATAAAATGGTCCAAAAAAATTTGGCGATATATGCTTGCACTTTATTTCAACTCAGCTACGCCCCTGGATATAGGTAGACTTGTCTTAATTTTGAATGGAAAAACTGAGACTATTAAGTAGTTTCAGAGCAAAAACTATAAACAAATGTCATGAATGTAGGACCGAGAGGCAGAGGACAAAAAGTCACAATTAAGTTTAGAGATTATTTTTTTTTAAATCGTAATTTTTCTTCAACTTTTGAATATCATGTCAGGGGCGAATCCAGCCATTTTAAAAGGGGGGTTCCCAACCCAGGACAAAGTTCCAACCCCCGGACCCTCCCCCCCTGGATCCGCCAATGCATGTTCATAGAGATACTTTACAAATAAATAATTGTTATAAAGAAAACAAAATGTCAAGTGGCTTGGTATACTAAGTTATAACCAGCTTGATGGAACAGAGATATAAATCTCCAGTTATCTACATGTAGTTTAACGATAGTACTATTCATGCTATTTACTAAACTGTTTTAGATCTTTCTCTTAAATATTTTAAAACAATTTTTTGTGACTTTTTGTTCTATTATTTGTGACTTTTATCCTTTCAAATAATAATTTACGACTTTTTGTCCTGTGACATTCTTAACATTTACCCTATAAAGTACTACCTATACTGTCCAAATATATTATACTATAGATAAACCGACAACGTATAAATCTACTTGTGAAGTGTCTACAGTACTATCACTATAAAGTACCTGTATCAGTGACGGCTCCAAAAATACTACTCACTTGAAAGGGTCATAACTTTACGACATGAACACCAATCCCCCCTTTTTTCTACAATAAACATTCCCCCTTTGTCTGTTTGTAGCCCATCATAACTTTTACCACACTAACACCATCCCCCCTTTTTTCTACAATAAACATTTCCCCCAGTTACACTGATGTACATGTATGGCTTCAAAGATACAACTCACTTGAAAGGGTCATAACTTTAACGACATGAACACCCCCCCCCCCCCCCCCCAACCCCCTTTTATTCTACAAATAACATTGGGAACCCTTTAATACTCACTTGAAAGAATCATAACTTTTACTACATGGACACCAACACCCCCCTTTTTTCTACAATAAACATTCCCCCTTTGTCTGTGTGTAGCCCATCATAACTTTTACGACATGAACACCAACCCCCCTTTTTTCTACAATAAACCTTCCCCCTTTGTAGGCCCCCTGATTTGGTTTATAAGTTTATGGAATGTCTGTAGAATTACCTGACTTTCGGCTCCAATGATAAGGGTTACAACACACGTAAACATCATCGTCAACAGTCTCACAGAACGGCATTCTCCGAAGTTCTGAACTCTCTGATATGTCCGACCATCTCCAGATCTGAAGGCACAGAATATGAGGTTCAACACACCTCCTCCCGAGCCGTAAATCTCCTTTAGGTAACAACACACACCCTGAGTGTTCCTCGCCTTTACTCTCCACACTTTGTATCAACATTTCTAATTGTTTTTCTTTTAATCTTTTTAGTATTGATTGAGTGACTGATTTTTTCTCTAATTCTTCTGGATTGTTTTCATCCGAACTCTCGGTTTCATGTTGTGCGAGACGACTTTTCCACAAGCGCTTCACGTGGGAAGACCTTTTAGAACGGAACATAAATCGTAAACAAGCCACATTTGACTCTTATTTATTTACTTCTTTAAAAACAATATTATACCGAATACCTTGGCGAGAACGTTGTTGATGAATGGAGAGACAGTAGATGTTCTAACGGTTTAATTAACACTGATTCTAATGAAAATCACATTTTTGTGTCACAATCGTATAGGTTTGTAAACACTGCTCGATCTAATTATCTCAGCAGGTGCCCGTTAGATCAAACTGTTAATTAGCATTAATCCGATAATTACAACAACTGTAATTGATGAAGCTCCCGTCAATTAAATATACAAACACCTTTGATAATTATGGGGGCTCTGTTACACAAAGTTTAACACACCTTCCGTAAAATCCAAAACAGGTAAATAAATAAGAGAATTCCGTCACTGAAAAATCTCCAAATTCAATTTCGTGTATTGATTGAACTGTCGCATATCATGTTCTAATCCATTTTGCTTTAAAATGACCATAATTCATAACAAATATTAGAATTTCGTGTTCAAAACATTGCAATCATAGCTGCTTTGACCTGGGTTAGTCTATTGTTGATCGAGGGGTGCAAGGTCAGAAATCATTTACCTGTACGGCCATTCATTGAAATGCATCTGTTTACACTTCGATTTCTGTGAATATAAGTATAGATTTTACCCTAAAATTATAAACTTTGGAACTTCAGGCTTTTTATACAATTAATTTCGTCTTTTTATTTTGAAAGATTCATTTTCTGCCATAATTAATAAAATTGTGTAAACTACCTACAAATCTTTAACACAGTTAGTTATTTAGATAACGGTCCGGTTGATTGGTCAATTACAAGCACGTGATTCGTCTAGACTTTTTGGCGCGGGTGTATGTCGCCAGTACTCGTTGCTTAAAATGTTTTATCAGATAGTCCGTATAATATTTGAAAAGCACTCTATTTGACAAGATTTCTTCGGGGAAACAATTTAAAATAATTTTAAAAGACAACTTGATGACAGCAATGATATATTTCATAAAGATATTAATCCGACTCCACACTTCATTCATAACGCTATGTTTTACTTCAATGAAGTCTCGTAAAAAAGGATAATACTATATACCTGTAAAAAAAAGTGTGAAAAAGAAGCTTTTAATATTTCACACATATAGGCCCATTAAAAAAACAATTTTACATTTCTAAAAGTTTTATGTTTTATATAACTATTTATATAATTCAGATAATTATTTATTTTATGTGTTTCAGTTTCATAATTTTTTCTCGGTTCAATGACGATGAATATATTGATAGCCGATTTTATTCGGTTTCTGCTCGTTTTTAGACCGAGGAATGTCGCGTTATTCGAAATGAATCACATAAAAGATTTTTGTATATTTGCGGGTAAGGGCACGAATTTCGAATTAAGCCGTAAAATGGGGGGCGGGGGCTTATATATTAAACCGGAGTGCAATGGTATAGAGAATAGGCGGATCCAGGGGGTAGGGGTGGACCGGACCCCCGTTTCGTGGGAAAAAAATGGTTGATTATATAGGGAATCACTGAAGCGTAACTGGATCCCCCACCTTAGGCCAGTCAGCGTCCCCCTTTTACAACAAGTTCTGGATCCGCCACTGTAGAGATATATGTGATAGACTGACGCCAACTTATTGAATGACACTTGTAAGATTAGTTTAAACAATATTTTATTCAAATAAATTGAATTGGATTGGGCAACAGGCATAGCATATGTAAGCCCTCTCAACAAAAAAAGGTACAATATATTACATTCAAACAAAGCAACACATACACAAACATAAAGACAAAACAGAATTAATTTTTCAAAAATACCTCTTAGCTGACTGGAATGATGTTTCAAATAGTTAACTCAGATCAAAAGTATGACTATTTTAAAAATGCTTCAAATGTTAACTCAGAAAATTAATAAAAAATAAATTATGAAAAAAAGTTTTAGTATTCTAGGTAAGTACACTTGTAAGAGGAGGATTCAAACAAAAGCGACTTATTTTATTGATTGGGATTGATACATACGGCGTTTCAAGTTCAGTTGCGGATCCATGATGAGGGGGAGGACAGGGGTAAGGGAGACAAAAGAGAAAGGGGTAGGAGAAAGGAGAGGAAGGCTGGGAGAAAGGAGAAAAAGTTGGAGAAAGGAGAAAAAATAAAATATCTCTCCTTTTAAATTTTTTTCTAATATTTCAAGAAAAAATATCTCAAAAGGAGATGTTTTATTCTAATGGGAGAAAGGAGAACGGGGGTAGGTGAAAGGAGAAGAGGGATGGGAGAAGGGAGAAGGGTACCCCCTGTCCCCCCCTCCATGATCTGTGGTTAGTGTAGTTCGCGAATTAAGAAGGGACACCACCACCGCTTGTTGTGCTTGGGTCACATTTTTACGTTCTACTAAAACTTGTAAAATGTGTTGTTCATGTAAATAGGAGCCCATCGACAAAATTTACATAACAGAAGGACACGAGTCAAAAAATGATAAAAACGTACTAATAAGCACAATTTTCCTTGGATCCAGAAGGGGCCAATAAAGGAATTTTGTCTTTGCTTGTTTGAATAAATAAATTTTCGTCAAAGATTAAAATAAGAAATATTCTAGATCCGCACCTAGTCAGCTTAAAAATATCTTTAAAAAAGTCAGATTTAGGGGGTTTGGGAGGGGAGGGGTATATGGAGCTCCATATTAGGTTAATGCATACAGTGTTAAGTAGTCCAATTTCTAACGTTGGTGGGTTTCTTTTCCAATCAAAGACCCACTTTGCTTAGTGCTCGGAGCACACAATTCACGCTCGAAATATGAAATGTAGCATTTTGATTGGTTGATTTTGGAGTATGAGCACAAAAACAGTCGGTGCATTGTGGTAATTGCTCATAGGTGTCATTAACCAGGCGCGGAACCAGCATTTAAAAAAGGGGTGTTTCAACGATATATTCCCATATAAAGACAAAAGTTGTAAAAAGGGGGGTCCAGGGATTGGAACCCCCTTTTGTGGATCCGCAAATAATTAAATATTTTACTATTTGTATAATGAAAAAACCGAAGGAATAACAAAAAACAGGGGGTTAAAACAGAGCTAACTCCAAGAAGAGGCGCTAGGGGTATATTTGTTAAATAATATTTGTTTGTGCTTTAAAATTCGTTAAAAGAAAATTATACAACATAGAAACAAAGTAATTAGGTAAGTGGGGTCCATGTCCCAAGCACCTGTCGTTGTATTTGGTATCCAATATATTTTTTTTTATGTCTGTTTCATATTTTATTTTAGAAATTCACACTTTTAACTAAAATGAGAATTTAAAAAAAAACCAACACCGTCGCATCTATAATCCTGTTATTATCCTCAAAAAATAATTGCCTGCCGCAGATGCCCGTTTTCTGAAACATAACCTATTGGATTTTAATGGCTTAAATCGGACGCCTAGTTAACATAGATTGTCAGGGTGATAGATAGCCTCGGCTGGACAATACAGGCATGAATTGTCCATTATTTTAATCAAACTGACCAAACAACTCGTTTAGTATCGTTTTTCTATATTTTCTCCGACTTTCAGACGACCATTTAGAAAGTTAGATGGAATTGGCGCCAAATCCGATCGTCTGTAAATTTATGCACGCGCCAACTGCCATGGGATATCAAAGATCAAATAATATAGAAAATTTGTCAATACTTGATAAAATATCTGAATACCACCTAGAATAACAGTTATGATATAAAATTTGATAACTTTTACGAAATGGTTGAGCAAATGAAATGTAAAACAAAACAAGGCGACAAAATTGACAGAAAATTTGATGGTATCAACTTTAGTCTGGTTTATACATAATTAATTGTCTAGCTTATATTGATAGGAAAAATTACACATTTTTAATATGATTTATCAGATCGAAGTCAAAGGGACGCAACTCTACGTTGTTATCGTGTACTGTTAAACAGCTCAACTCTGAGCATAAAGTCGCTAAACTTCAGTTAAATTGTATTGCTATAAACTATATTTCTAACTAGGGTCACAGTACTAATTTTCTGCATCGTGCAGATCTAGAAGTTCACATTTCAACAACTGTCTCGTCAGTGATGCTCGACGACAACATATTTGAAATGCAAAAACTAAAAAAGCTTTTAGAAAAAACTAAAAACTATTAAGTCTAAAGGAATCATCCGAATCAGATCAATACGGGAAAATCTTATACCTAAATACTGGTTCCTGGAATGTTGATACCCCCATCGGACATCTCATGTTCTCATGCCATAAAGTACCGAAGTACTGGCTCCTGGACGGTGATACCCCCGCGGACATCTCATGTTCTCATGCCATAAAGTACCGAAGTACTGGCTCCTGGACGGTGATACCCCCACGGACATCTCATGTTCTCATGCCATAAAGTACCGAAGTACTGGCTCCTGGAATGTTGATACCCCCACGTACATCTCATGTTCTCATGCCATAAAGTACCGAAGTACTGGCTCCTGGAATGTTGATACCCCCACGGACATCTCATGTTCTCATGCCATATAGTACCGAAGTACTGGCTCCTGGACGATGATACCCCCGAGGACATCTCATGTTCTCATGCCATAAAGTACCGAAGTATTGGCTCCTGGAATGTTGATACCCCCACGGACATCTCATGTTCTCATGCCATAAAGTACCGAAGTACTGGCTCCTGGACGGTGATACCCCCGCGGACATCTCATGTTCTCATGCCATAAAGTACCGAAGTACTAGCTCCTGGACGGTGATACCCCCGCGGACATCTCATGTTTTCATGCCATAAAGTACCGAAGTACTGGCTCCTGGACGGTGATACCCCCGCGGACATCTCATGTTCTCATGCCATAAAGTACCGAAGTACTGGCTCCTAGACGGTGATACCCCCGCGGACATCTCATGTTCTCATGCCATAAAGTACCGAATTACTGGCTCCTAGACGGTGATACCCCCGCGGACATCTCATGTTTTCATGCCATAAAGTACCGAAGTACTGGCTCCTGGACGGTGACACCCCCGCGGACATCTCATGTTTTCATGCCATAAAGTACCGAAGTACTGGCTCCTAGACGGTGATACCCCCGCGGACATCTCATGTTCTCATGCCATAAAGTACCGAAGTATTGGCTCCTGGAATGTTGATACCCCCACGGACATCTCATGTTCTCATGCCATAAAGTACCGAAGTACTGGCTCCTAGACGGTGATACCCCCGCGGACATCTCATGTTCTCATGCCATAAAGTACCGAATTACTGGCTCCTAGACGGTGATACCCCCGCGGACATCTCATGTTTTCATGCCATAAAGTACCGAAGTACTGGCTCCTGGACGGTGATACCCCCGCGGACATCTCATGTTTTCATGCCATAAAGTACCGAAGTACTGGCTCCTGGACGGTGATACCCCCGCGGACATCTCATGTTTTCATGCCATAAAGTACCGAAGTACTGGCTCCTAGACGGTGATACCCCCGCGGACATCTCATGTTCTCATGCCATAAAGTACCGAAGTATTGGCTCCTGGAATGTTGATACCCCCACGGACATCTCATGTTCTCATGCCATAAAGTACCGAAGTACTGGCTCCTAGACGGTGATACCCCCGCGGACATCTCATGTTCTCATGCCATAAAGTACCGAATTACTGGCTCCTAGACGGTGATACCCCCGCGGACATCTCATGTTTTCATGCCATAAAGTACCGAAGTACTGGCTCCTGGACGGTGATACCCCCGCGGACATCTCATGTTTTCATGCCATAAAGTACCGAAGTACTGGCTCCTGGACGGTGATACCCCCGCGGACATCTCATGTTTTCATGCCATAAAGTACCGAAGTACTGGCTCCTAGACGGTGATACCCCCGCGGACATCTCATGTTCTCATGCCATAAAGTACCGAAGTATTGGCTCCTGGAATGTTGATACCCCCACGGACATCTCATGTTCTCATGCCATAAAGTACCGAAGTACTGGCTCCTAGACGGTGATACCCCCGCGGACATCTCATGTTCTCATGCCATAAAGTACCGAATTACTGGCTCCTAGACGGTGATACCCCCGCGGACATCTCATGTTTTCATGCCATAAAGTACCGAAGTACTGGCTCCTGGACGGTGATACCCCCGCGGACATCTCATGTTTTCATGCCATAAAGTACCGAAGTACTGGCTCCTAGACGGTGATACCCCCGCGGACATCTCATGTTCTCATGCCATAAAGTACCGAAGTACTGGCTCCTAGACGGTGATACCCCCGCGGACATCTCATGTTTTCATGCCATAAAGTACCGAAGTACTGGCTCCTGGACGGTGATACCCCCGCGGACATCTCATGTTCTCATGCCATAAAGTACCGAAGTACTGGCTCCTGGACGGTGATACCCCCGCGGACATCTCATGTTCTCATGCCATAAAGTACCGAAGTACTGGCTCCTAGACGGTGATACCCCCGCGGACATCTCATGTTCTCATGCCATAAAGTACCGAAGTACTGGATCCTGGACGGTGATACCCCCGCGGACATCTCATGTTCTCATGCCATAAAGTACCGAAGTACTGGCTCCTGGACGATGATACCCCCGAGGACATCTCATGTTCTCATGCCATAAAGTACCGAAGTATTGGCTCCTGGAATGTTGATACCCC
The DNA here is from genome assembly GCF_965363235.1 of Mytilus galloprovincialis. NCBI lineage: Eukaryota > Metazoa > Mollusca > Bivalvia > Mytilida > Mytilidae > Mytilus > Mytilus galloprovincialis. Next base: position 85,828,237 of record NC_134848.1, read on the forward strand.
CACGGACATCTCATGTTCTCATGCCATAAAGTACCGAAGTACTGGCTCCTGGACGATGATACCCCCGAGGACATCTCATGTTCTCATGCCATAAAGTACCGAAGTATTGGCTCCTGGAATGTTGATACCCCCACGGACATCTCATGTTCTCATGCCATAAAGTACCGAAGTACTGGCTCCTGGACGGTGATACCCCCGCGGACATCTCATGTTCTCATGCCATAAAGTACCGAAGTACTAGCTCCTGGACGGTGATACCCCCGCGGACATCTCATGTTTTCATGCCATAAAGTACCGAAGTACTGGCTCCTGGACGGTGATACCCCCGCGGACATCTCATGTTCTCATGCCATAAAGTACCGAAGTACTGGCTCCTAGACGGTGATACCCCCGCGGACATCTCATGTTCTCATGCCATAAAGTACCGAATTACTGGCTCCTAGACGGTGATACCCCCGCGGACATCTCATGTTTTCATGCCATAAAGTACCGAAGTACTGGCTCCTGGACGGTGATACCCCCGCGGACATCTCATGTTTTCATGCCATAAAGTACCGAAGTACTGGCTCCTAGACGGTGATACCCCCGCGGACATCTCATGTTCTCATGCCATAAAGTACCGAAGTATTGGCTCCTGGAATGTTGATACCCCCACGGACATCTCATGTTCTCATGCCATAAAGTACCGAAGTACTGGCTCCTAGACGGTGATACCCCCGCGGACATCTCATGTTCTCATGCCATAAAGTACCGAATTACTGGCTCCTAGACGGTGATACCCCCGCGGACATCTCATGTTTTCATGCCATAAAGTACCGAAGTACTGGCTCCTGGACGGTGATACCCCCGCGGACATCTCATGTTTTCATGCCATAAAGTACCGAAGTACTGGCTCCTGGACGGTGATACCCCCGCGGACATCTCATGTTTTCATGCCATAAAGTACCGAAGTACTGGCTCCTAGACGGTGATACCCCCGCGGACATCTCATGTTCTCATGCCATAAAGTACCGAAGTATTGGCTCCTGGAATGTTGATACCCCCACGGACATCTCATGTTCTCATGCCATAAAGTACCGAAGTACTGGCTCCTAGACGGTGATACCCCCGCGGACATCTCATGTTCTCATGCCATAAAGTACCGAATTACTGGCTCCTAGACGGTGATACCCCCGCGGACATCTCATGTTTTCATGCCATAAAGTACCGAAGTACTGGCTCCTGGACGGTGATACCCCCGCGGACATCTCATGTTTTCATGCCATAAAGTACCGAAGTACTGGCTCCTAGACGGTGATACCCCCGCGGACATCTCATGTTCTCATGCCATAAAGTACCGAAGTACTGGCTCCTAGACGGTGATACCCCCGCGGACATCTCATGTTTTCATGCCATAAAGTACCGAAGTACTGGCTCCTGGACGGTGATACCCCCGCGGACATCTCATGTTCTCATGCCATAAAGTACCGAAGTACTGGCTCCTGGACGGTGATACCCCCGCGGACATCTCATGTTCTCATGCCATAAAGTACCGAAGTACTGGCTCCTAGACGGTGATACCCCCGCGGACATCTCATGTTCTTATGCCATAAAGTACCGAAGTACTGGATCCTGGACGGTGATACCCCCGCGGACATCTCATGTTCTCATGCCATAAAGTACCGAAGTACTGGCTCCTAGACGGTGATACCCCCGCGGACATCTCATGTTCTCATGCCATAAAGTACCGAAGTACTGGCTCCTGGACGGTGATACCCCGCGGACATCTCATGTTCTCATGCCATAAAGTACCGAAGTACTGGCTCCTAGACGGTGATACCCCCGCGGACATCTCATGTTCTCATGCCATAAAGTACCGAAGTACTGGCTCCTGGACGGTGATACCCCCGCGGACATCTCATGTTCTCATGCCATAAAGTACCGAAGTACTGGCGTCTGGACGGTGATACCCCCGCGGACATCTCATGTTCTCATGCCATAAAGTACCGAAGTACTGGCTCCTGGACGGTGATACCCCCGCGGACATCTCATGTTCTCATGCCATAAAGTACCGAAGTACTGGCTCCTAGACGGTGATACCCCCGCGGACATCTCATGTTCTCATGCCATAAAGTACCGAAGTACTGGCTCCTAGACGGTGATACCCCCGCGGACATCTCATGTTCTCATGCCATAAAGTACCGAAGTACTGGCTCCTAGACGGTGATACCCCCGCGGACATCTCATGTTCTCATGCCATAAAGTACCGAAGTACTGGCTCCTAGACGGTGATACCACCGGGACCATCAATATACTAGCAAACAAATACCAATTGGCATTTCTAATATTTACACAAATTTAACACAGAAAATATTAAAATGATTGATATTTAAGAAAAAGTAACGAAAAAATAATGTCTTGCAGAAAAATGGGGAGTAATTTATTTTTTGGAAAAGGGGGGGGGGGAGGTCACTTTTTTTTTTTGCTTTTCCCCAAGTAAATCTATGATGGTGTGACATTTTGATAACAATCCTGTCATTTGGAATTTGAAACTAATAAGATATTTTGTCATTTCGTATTTATTCAGGAATCGGATAAAAATCCAATCATTAAATATTTAAAAGTTTATAGATGGTAATGCATTGATTGTAGATTTAGGAAGATAGCTTAACGAGTGTCTGTCGCCTGCATCTAACGCGATTAACGCGAGATAACACGAGATTGGCATTGCTTGATGACATCTCCTCAATTCAAATTACTCAAAAACAATTTTATTTGTTGCAGATTTTCTATATGGCGCCATTTATATTGTACAATAGGTTATTGCAATGGTCTCTGTCATAATCACTTGAAATCAACGTAGTTGAAACGAAGACAATATAGATGTATCGGTCTAATTCATTAATATTTTATATATATATTAATACAATATACATTTATCAGTTTAACAATTCTGGGACTATTATACTAACTATACAGTTAAAAGTGTAATTTCACACATTAATACATATAAATTAGAGGAAGTAGTAATTAACCGTTGTTCATTTTTAACATTTTTTTATTCGAGCGTCACTGATGACTCATTTGTGACGAAACGAGCATCTAGCGCAGTGGCGGATCCAGCCATTTTAAAAAGGGGTTTCCCAACACAGAGTAAAAGGGGGGGGGGGGTCCAACTATATGCTCCCATTCAAATGCATTGATCGGCCAAAAAAAAGGGGGGGTTCCAACCCTCGGAACCCCCCCCCCCCCTGGATCCGCCACTGTAGCGCATATATAAAGTTTCAATCATGGGATCTATGATGAGTTTATTCACATGTTATAAATACAACAAGAAGCTATAAATTAATTTAAAAAAGCAACAAAAAAAAAAATTATTAGGAAATCACATAAACAATAAGCGGATCCAGGAGCCCTCCCCTTACGCTCTATGGGAACAGTTTTGCTGATTATATAGGAAATCAGTGAAGCATGACTGTACATAGCGGTCCCCTATAAGGGAAGTTAGTGGGCTCCCCTTATGAACTCTTTTTGGATCCGCCACTGATAACCCTATAAGGAGCTAGACCAGACCTGTTCACAAGGTACTCGTGTCCTTCCTTCCTTTATGTCTTCATTTCCTCAATGAACAACAAAATACAATATTACAATATGGGGCACAACTTTTTTTGATAAATGGCCCTGTAGGGATTCGGATCAATCCGTGGTTTCGGATCATTATACCCGATGTGCTACTGTTGTACCTACATCATCCGTAGATTTAAAATCAAAAGCATTCTGTGTGATATGTGATTTTTTATGATGATGGCGCCCAAGAAACTTGACCAGTGATGTGGCGTTATAGAACTCGACAATTGATGTGGCGTTTGTTATTCAACCAAACCAGTGATGTGGCGTTTGTAATTCAACCAGTTATGTGGCGTTTGTGATTCAACCAGTGATGTGGGCGTTTGTAATTCGACCAGTGATGTGGAGTTTGTAATTCGACCAGTGATGTGGCGCTAGAAATTGACCAGTGATGTGAATTAGAAATTTGACCAATGATGTGGCGTTAGATATTTCACAAGTGATGTGGCGCAAGAACTTTGACCAATGAATCGGAGTAAAAAAAATGACCTGTAATTTGGCGTTTGAAATTTAACCAGTGGTGTGATAATCGAAGTTTTACCAATTATGTGGCGATACAAATATGATCAGTGATGTTGCCTTAGAAATTTCACCAATGATGTAGCGGTAGAAATTAGACCAACGATGTAGTTTAGAAATTTGACCAGTGAGTTAACTATCTCAATATAAAACCAAGAACACAGTCATACCATTCAAGGGGTACAATCAAAATCACGTGATGGGTATACACACACCGGAAGTTACAGTCGAACTCGTCGCTTGAAAGGTTAGTAGTTGCATTTTCTTGTTTATATCAATTAAATTTTGATTAATAAGTTGGCACACCGAATGTCGGATAGTATGTAGTTTTAAAATACACAATTGTTTTTGCTAGAAAGCGTGTAGTTATTGCAAACACTTCGACGGTGAAATTTTGGAACTGTGTCGAAGTGTTCGCATTAACTGCACGCTTTCCAGCAAGGATAATTGTGTATTTCAAAACTAGATAGTATCCTACATTCGGTGCACTACCTTATTTATTAAATTTTATTGATATAAACAAGTAAATACGACTACTTACCTTTCAAGCGGTCTGCTCGACTGTTACTTCCGGTGTGTGTATATCCATCACGTGATTTTGATTGTACCCCTTGCCATTGTGATATTAATAAAGTCATATGAAACGAGTGACCGGTGAAAAATAATGTTATTCCAATTCTTGTACCAATGCATACACACATCATAAACTTAGTCTTCTGTGCACGATTTATCATTTTTTTCGAGTAAGTTTCGTATAATCGTCATTTATTTTCAATCAGTCAGTGTTGCTATGAAAATATGGCAGGTAATTAAAGTTCGTGCTTTGAAGCCGAAGTTTAACGATTGTCACGTGTTTGTTAACAATCAACCAAAAAGCATGGATATTGAGCACGTTTTTAACATGTACAATCAGATACTTATAGTTTATTTTAAGGATATCCATGCGTATTTCGATCACCGGATTTTTACGAGCAGTGGCAGATCCAGAAATGTTCATAAGTGGGGGCCCATTGACTTCCGAAGAGGGGGCCCCGCTCCAGTCCCGCGTCATTGATTCCCTATATAAGCAACCAATTTTTTCCGAAAAAGAGGGGGGGGGGCTAAATTCGCCTGACGAGATGGGTGACACTGAGGTCACTTTGCATACGGAAAATATGTCGGGGAAATTGCTTCCTGGAAGGTAGAAATTAACATAAAGTACACTTCTTCTAAATACGAACAAATTAAATAATTTTCTTCAGAAAAAAAGTATATGTACATAAGTTTTATAATGAAAACTATCCATTGAGTTATAAAAATTCATATGCATTATTTTTTTTAATTTGAGGTTTCTTATGACTTTAAGCATGTTAAGCGTGCAAATTAATAATATAGAAGTAAAAGCAATCATGCATGACCCATTATTTCGGACATCGACGTTATTTTGTCTCATTGGCAAGCATACTACGTTTGTTGTTTTCTTTCTCAATAGAAAGCAGTTTTAAGATCTATATATAGTAGGGTAAACATGGTAAAGCATACCAATATAGTAGGGTAAACATGGTAAAGCATACCAATATAGTAGGGTAAACATGGTAAAGCATACCAATATAGTAGGGTAAACATGGTAAAGCATACCAATATAGTAGGGTAAACATGGTAAAGCATACCAATATATACATGTTCATTCCTTTTTCTTTAAAAAAAATGCCGTCTTTTTAAAATATTCCTTTAAAAAAAATCCACACGTACACCCTAACACATGCAAATTCCTCCTGTTCTTATTTCACAGATATAAGAGTTTGCTTTTCATTTCGGTAGGTAATGATTGGTGATCAGGAATAGGTTTCTCAAAAAAATTACGACTAAGATTGGTGTCAAGTCAAGAACCAATCAGTATACTTACGATCAATCTTAGTCGTAAGTTTTTGTGAAATCGACTTCAGGATATGATACAAGACTGATTGGGTAGAAATAACCCTAATGAAGAGCTTTGGAGAAAATCCAGGCGACACAGTCAACTACATGTGATTAATCATAAAAAGCAACATATATGATATACTGTAAAAAAAAGAAGATGTGGTATAAATGATTGCCCATGAGACAACCATGACAACTCTCCACAAGAGACCAAATGACACAGAAATAAACAACTATAGGTCACCATACATTCTTCAACAATGAACAAAGCCCATACCGCATATGCAGCTGCAAAAGGGACCGAAATGATAAATGACATTAGTACACAGGTATACTGGATATAGTTTTCTCAAAATAGAATGCAGTCAAATATAATTTGAAAATCGACTTTGGCATGTTCGTCTCATTTCATAATTCTTATGTTCATATTAATAATCCAAATAATCAGTACTTCACATTTTAACAGTTTAAATGTTTCTTGAATCCGTGAAAAAGTTTATGATTTTGACGATTTAAATTTTTGTGGATGTAGATAATCCGCACACTTTCAGATTATCAGTCTGTCCGCTATTGTATATAACACAAACAAAATTTCATGAATAGTACATGTAGTATAGCACCATTAGTTTTTTTTACATACATGTATTGTGAGTGAAAAGATTTTAAAACTTTCACACTAAACGGGTGTTAGTTAACGCTGACATTGTAACCTGAACCACAAATTCACAAATTAAATATTTCTACATGGAACATATTCACTATTGAAGACTGTCCAATGTTTGATTCGAAAAGTTGCCAATAACGTTTGTCCGCAATACCACATTAGTAACATGATTAAACTACAAATGAACAATGCATATTGTGAATATAGCACTATTGAAATGTGAGTATTTAGAACTGTCACAGCACGAATACTAGTACAACGTAGTACCACAGCACGAATACTAGTACAATGTAGTACCACAGCACAACTACTAGTACAACGTAGTACCACAGCACGAATACTAGTACAATGTAGTACCACAGCACAACTACTAGTACAATGTAGTACCACAGCACAACTACTAGTACAATGTAGTACCACAGCACGAATACTAGTACAATGTAGTACCACCGCACAACTCAATTCAACTGAAATAATCCTAGTTGATAAGTATAGCTATGAAACTTAATAAGTGTGTTTTCTCAATATTTTAATGCACCATAATCGTGATAATGTACACTTGTCTATTGGAATTTTTTTTCAACGAATTTTTCCGAAGCATCTTTAAAAATATTTTGTAAAGAGATTCCAATTTCCATTAACAATCTTAATTGTTCGGCGGTATACTTGGCTTGTTTCTTCTGAGGTCCGATAGTCTGAGGTCTGATACTGTTATCCTGTGAGCGGCCTATGTTACATATCGTCGGAAGTTTGTTGGTCAATTTGAATTTGACATTTCCTTGAGTATTTTGTGTTTTAGTAGCATTGAGCGCTATTGTTGTTGTGTCAACACATTTTTGTTTGCTCAAGTTTTTGTCATAATGAACAGAGGTCAAGGTCACAATCCTGCGATCAGTATTAGTTTGACTACTACACTCATTTATGTCTACGGTGCATTTAGTCGGTTGTAAGTCGACTGATGTGATGACGTCTACGGTGCATTTAGTCGGTTGTAAGTCGACTGATTTGATGACGTCTACGGCGCTTTTAGTCGGTTGTAAGTCGCGGACTGATTTGATGACACACTCATGTCTCTTTGACGTTCTTAGCAGGGATCGATCATTGGTGTGCGTCTGATCGGCATTCAATCTCGATGCACAAGAACTACTTCCGGGTGTACTGTTTATTTCATTTGGGATGTCGGTTGTTTCATCGCTATCGCTTATTGATATAACCAGTGGAAGATTGGTGGTTATAGCCGCGGAAGGTTGAAAGGATGTAATCACCTTAGGTTTTGACGTCACAGTGGATACACTGGGTCCCGAGGTTGGATTTTTATTCAACGTCTTTTTGGTTTGTTTACAGACAACAGCTCGCTTCTTCATTTTCGGTTTCGTTTTTCCGGATGCGCATGATGCACTATTTCGTGCGTAACTATCCTGTTTTGATGAGCGAGACGGTGACGAGTCGCAACTTTCTGTAAAACTAGATCTAGACATGGATCGATTGTGTGATCTGCTTCTGGATCGAGAATAACTTCGGGAATATGTTGAACAATCATCGGAATACACAGAATATCGATGCATAGTGTAGTAAGGATCGGTATATGGATAGTCTCGAAGTGGAAAATAGTCATAGTCATAGTCAGAGGTAGACGAATATGAAGTAAACGAACGAGATGAAATACTATCCGAGCATGAATGTCTTCTTCTCGATGATCGTGCATATCGGAATCTTGAATCAGAACGTCGGCGTCGACTACGAGATCTTGAATCAGAACGTTCGCGTCGACTACGAGATCTTGAATCTGAACATCGGCGTCGACTGCGAGATCTTGAATCAGAACGTCGGCGTAGACTACGAGATCTTGAATCAGAACGTCGGCGTCGACTACGAGATCTGGAATGCAAGCACTGGCTATCACTAGAACTACTGCTAAAAGTATCTTTTGAAGACGATTGGCGACGTCTTAAATTTGAGCCTGAACGTCGGTGCATATATCGTCCCCTTGAATGTGATCGACGAGATACAAATGTTTCCCTGGAATATGATCGACGATTTCGATATCGTTCCCTGGAATATGATTCACAATAACGGTTCCTTGAATATGATCTGCGATATCGTTCTTTAGAATATGATCTGCTATATCGTTCAGTAGAATATGATTGACTAGATCGATAGATGTTCCTTGAATATGATCGTTCTCTATCTCTGGAATAAGAGTGTTTATAACGTTTTCTTAACGATGAAGACGACGATTCCGAGAAAGACGATTCAAAACTGCTAGATGAGTATGAACTATTCGAATGTGAGCCTCGGTATGAGCTAATGGAACGACTCCGTATTCTCTTACTATGAATGTTTCGTACAGATAAGCATTTCTTATTTTTGTCCAATGCAGTACACGTTGTAATCTGTCTCTGTGTGCCTTTGTCACAGGTAGAATCACTTTGTTTAGCAGGATTATCGGTACTGTTGTCACTTGTTTTTGATGTCTGTTTCAAATTAAGTTTTATCTCGATTTTTTTGCGTTTTATAATCGTCTTTTTCACCTTAACGATGTTCACAGACTTTTTATCAGTTTTCTTTGATTTTTCGTCACCTTTGTTCACGTTGTTGTTTTCGTCCAAAATAATTGTTATCAAGTTTGAATTCGCTGCCGGTTTCTTTCTTATGCCAGACGCATAAGTAACTGGGACTTTCTTACCTTTCTTAACGTCGTCCTTTTTCAAGTTCACTTTGTTTTTATTGGTCTTTGTTAAAACAATGGTCCTTTTCTTTCCCTTTTTCACTCCTGTTACTTTGGTTTTAGGTTGCACCGAACTGTTAACCGTTTTCTCCATGCTGACACTTTCACTACTTGTAGACGTCCTAGTATTTGATCTGTCCAATGTTGTTTTCTTTTTTGCAAGTTTGTCGGTCAAAGCATCATAAATGTCAAAAGTTTGCTCTCTTTTGGAAACCGCCTTTTGCACGTTGAATTTCTTCCTATTATTCGAATCGTCTTCCACACATTTTACACACTCGATGTTGTTATTTTGAGTACACGCTGTGACATCGGTAGCAGACGTATGCACGCGACTTTTCCCATCACACACTGCAGACCGCCTGCCGATACACACTTGGATGGACATTTCATAAGATAACAGTAGCCGAAGTCTAACAGCGAATTAAAGTGTTGAATAATCCTAATTAATCCTATTGGTAAAGGTGACGTGCATTCTCGTGATATAAATGTCATTTTATGACGTTCGTGAACACCATACTCCACAATATTGTGAGGAACAACAAAGGGGAAAATTAACATTCCTCAGTGAACTTTATTTACATACATGTACATGTACATACCTGACCATCTGGTACATACATTGGACCATTTAAATGGCCACACTTATATTTCTCATTATTACTATCGGGTCATAAGAAAAAGAGAGAGAGAGAGAGTGAACAAATAAATAAATATTTATAAAGGACGCAATCAATAATCATATTGTATTTCTCCCTCGTGTAAAATATGCAAAGAAATGCATGATTTGGTTGTACTTGTTTTTGTTTTTTGGTTAATAAACTTTTCATTTTTTTATTAGGCTTTGGATTTTAAAATGTTTGGCATAGACCATCACCGAAATACACACATAGTACAGAAAATTTGGTACCCGGCGTTAATCGTTATTAAAGTCCAAAGATGACAAAATAAAAATTTCAAAAAATAACGAACGAAAACATTGCACGGATAATGAAAAAAAATTGTATAACATCAATATATAAAACTAATAAATAACATAAATAGAGAGCACACATATTAATATAAGAACCTTCTACAAACTACAAGTATTTTATTACTTTAAGAGTCTATATTACTTTTAGAAAATTATAATATCCATGAGACTTTATAATTTATTTAGAAACTTGAACTATTTGTACTAAAATCAAATTATGAGATACATTGCGAAAAATCTCGTTCCTGTAAACTAAAATGTGATGTATAAACTTTGGATGTCACTTATCTTTAGTCATTAAAATGCAAAGCGAGGTGGATTAAGCATTTTTCAAGTTCAAACATTCAGTTGAAAAAAAAAAGTTTTATAAAATAAAACGTTTTATCAATTATGTCTGTTTTGTTTACGCATCGTTGTAAAAAAAAATACGGAATTTGATGCGACTGTCATAAAAGTGAGAGGTTTAGCGCTATAAAACCGCGCTATAAAACCAGGTTCAATCCATCATTTCGTCTGAGATTTTGTACATTTGTAAATGCCTGTACCAAGTCAGGAATATGACAGTTGTTGTCCATTCGTTTGGTGTGTTTTATCCTTTGATTTTGCCAGTTGATTAGGGACTTTCCGTTTTGAATTTTCCTCGGAGTTCAGTATTTTTGTGATTGGGTTAAAAAAATTGAGACCGACCGCTGTATATATTTTAACGAAAATCGTGAATCATTCATTTTCTCTAGTATCACCATCTATGAAGTAAAATACATATGCGATTAATTAATAATTACGACGAAAATTGATATTATCTTCAAATATGCCCCGGTGTGGGTGTTTGCATGGCTCTATTACTTAGGGGGGAGGACACCCCACTGGTATGATCTGCAGGGGCGGATCCAGTCATTTTAAAAAGGGGGGTCCCAACCCAGGACAAAAAGGGGGGTCCAATTATATGTCCCCATTCAAATGCATGGAGCGGCCAAAAAAAAGGGGGGTTCCAACCCCCGGACCCCCCCCCGGATCCGACACTGATCTTCTCATATTTAATTCAAAATTATATTTCACAGATTTCTTATAATTCACAAAAAAAGTGGGTTTTTTTTCATGAACTATTTATGGAAAAAGTGAAATCACAAAAATACTGAACTCGGAGGAAAATTCAAAACAGAAAGTCTCTAATCAAATGGCAAAATCAAAATCTCAAACACATCAAACGAATGGTAACAACTGTCAAATTTCTGACTTGGACAGGCATTTTCGCACGACTTGTAGCTTGAAATATAGCTAGGCGACTTAAACTTTTTATCGTATTTTCAAAAAAAAGGCATGGACAAATTTATAGTCTAGCAAAGTACCAGACCATTTTATCGGGGGAAACATAATATACAAATGATCCACCGGGACTTCAACAGTTTTATATCATGAGTTGCTAAATAAACACTGGGAGTATTATATGAGTTGAATATTACAGACATTATCTACCTATAATAAATAGGAATATATATTACAACATATAAAGTTCAATTTCACTTATTGTTAAAAAAAAAAGATAAAGGTTGTTCAGGGGCAAATCAAGGTTGAATTTTGGAAAAAGGGAGGGGGTCCGGGGTATGGACCCTCCTTTTTAGCGATCAATGTATTTAAATATGGACATATTGTTGGAACTCCCTCTCCCTTTTATCCTGGGTTGGTCCCCCTCCTTTTAAAAATGGCTTGATCCGCCCCGTGGTTGTTACTTTTTTTATTTTCACAAACATTTTCAATGTTGAGCAGTAAAACTATTTTTTTTGTATTCTCCGTAAAATGTAACCGTTGTCTCCATATACTTGACAATGCATTTATTTTTCTTTCCCGACAAATGATTTATTGTCAGGTCTGCCATATTTATGTTCAAACGGAATCACAAGAGAAACGATTGTCTAGTTTCTGAAGCTTAGAGACAATAATCTGTGGTCGGTATCAATAATATATAAGGACGAGCGCCATTTTGCCTAGGTTAATCCTATGATCTTGGAATCTCGACCCCCAGCCATGTTTAATGTTAATTATACTTAATTAACGTTATTGACGGACGACAGTTTGCCTCCACTAGGAGTGATTTCACCGTATAGCTGTCTCCCCGTAAGTGCCCTTGGTAATGTTATGATTGGGATATGTCTATAAAGATTGATTAAAGCGATTAATAATAGTATTGGGGATCCCTTTGGGAGAAATAATGACAGGTTTAAACGCATTTGACTAACAGGTCGAACAACTGATGTTCTTTAACCCTGCTGACTGCCATTGGCGATTGCCAAATAAAATTGATCACAAGATGTAACAAAATGGATCTTAATATAAATTTAATACTAAACAGAAAAGAAATTTAACTTGTGGCCACGATGTTCTGCCACAAACATACGGTGTCAATATTTTTTTAGTACACCAGATCCGGATTTCGACAATAAATGTCTCTTCAGTGATGTTAGGGATCGAAACAGTATTTGGAAGGCCATATGAAAAGTACCCTCATTTTTAGATAAGACTCTTGAATTTTAAGAGTCAAAATAGGATGAACGGATCATATAAACCGGAGGGAAAATATGATACAAGCCCAAACGAAAAAATATAAACGAGTCTAAATTGAAAACTACGTTCAAACCTATGATTGCGTTGGATAAAAACCGCAATTTTTATACGTGTGCAAATTTCGTATATATATACAAGATTGTGAGCTATTTTTGTCTGTGGACACAGTTAAAATGACAATAACTCTCTCTTATAGATGGGACAGTGACCTGACAAAATACAGAACGTACAGTATTGCATTGGTTTCTGTCATCAAAAGTATTGATTAATTGATTGTTGGTTGCTTAACGTCCAGTGGAAAATATTCATCAAAAGTATAGTACGTCACTTAAGCAATCTATCAGTAAACTAAAATCGTAGATAAAGCGGGTAACTGCGTGGACCAAGCACGTCCGTTCATTTATAATGACTGAGACGGGACTGAATGATGAATGGTAAAAATTATTGATAGATTGATTGGACTTGAACGCCACTTTCGGCACTATTGATTCATTTCGTGGCGGTTAGTTTTTTACTGGTGATGAAAGCTGGAGTGCCCGGAAACCAAAATTGACTTTCAGTAGGAAATCTGACAATCCGTGAGGAATATGCTGATTAATTACCGATTACAGAATAAGAATAAGATTAAGAAATGTATTTAGACTAAAATCCAAACAATAGGATTGTTACTAAAATACAAAACAAAAACAAACAAACAGACAGACAGTATTTTTTTTTTAATTTTCAAAGGTTTGTCGTATTTGAATTTCCATAATAAAATTGTACAGTAAAACATGTATTAGCCGAAACTTGCATGATTCGGAAACTTGTTTAAACCAAACATATTCTTCAAGTCCTGTCAAATCAATTTTTATGCATTGTGAACCTAATTAACTCGAACTTCTACCCAAACCGAAATAAATGTGTAAACCCCAAAAGAAGTTGAGTTTAGACAGTTTCACTGTAAAACATACACTCTATAATTATCATCCGGGTACTAGTGTTTTCATGTTTTTATATATAGAAAAGATATAAGATTGTACAAATTAGTTTGTACAGGGTTTTTATATTGTACAGTGGTTTTGTACAAGTTATAAGTTTTCGCTTTCCTAGACTGACTTCACCAATCCGACCGACTTTTCAGAAGAATCTATAACATTTGCATTAATTGTTAATTTGTTCTCTTCCTGCGTGCATTTGCAATTGTAAATGTGTAATTGTCTATGATTGCCGTTTCCCCTTTTGAATGCCTGTTATTCTGTCTGGTTTTCTCCACAAATAAAAACTGCATGTCGTCACAATAAAACTTGAGTTATGAAAACTAGGCCCTGAAAAGAGGCATTAAAGCCCAATAAACAAATCAATAAATACGGAATATACACTTGAAATATTTGCAACTTGACATAAACAAGCCATTCATGTCATGCTCTATGCTCATTTTAACATGGGTAGGTATTATATTTGACCACATTTTATACCTCGCTAACGCTCAGTGTAAAATATCGACAAATATAATGCCTACCCATGTTAAAATGAGCATAGAGCATGACATGAGTCTGGTGAAGAGGAACCTTGAGGGATCCTGTACTGGAAATCAACTATAAGTAACTATGAAGGAATTGTTTCTTAATTTAATCAATTTAGAACTGAAGCGTGGTTTTAGAACCGGTTAACTAAAGTCTAAGACCCTTTTTCTTTTTAGATAATAACCTATTCGAGCTATTCTATCGTATCAAATCAAATCATTTTATTGGTGTAAAATCCAAATATTGGATTGTTACCAAGACAAACATGACAATCATTACAAACATATAATATCTAAATTTAAACAACATTCATATTCTTATAAGACTATATATTTAAATGTTTTGGAGGAGGTGATACCTTTGCAAATTTGAAAATACAAGTACAAACATTCATATTAATGCAATTGTTATAAAATATATCATTACAAATACTATAAGAAAATATAAAATAGTCATAATTTTTTTACATCCACTAGTTTTTCTTATCAGCTAGGCTGTTTCTTAATACATATAAATCATTAACTCCCTTGACAATAATTTTAGTTACGTCATACTCATTAAAAATAAACATAAATACAAATTTTTCCTCATCAGACATTTTGGTGAAATCTGGAAACTATATTTCTATATAACGTATGTTATGTATAAAATGGGAAATAACTCTAGTGGGAAAAAAGAACAAAAGAATTTCAAAAATAATATAGAGTTATTTCCCATTCAATGATTTTTTTGTACTTTGAAAGTTTTTGTTGGTACCTACATCGGTAAATGAAGTGCATTTGTTTATGTTAGACTGAGGTAGCCACTACATGTTGATGCGTCTTTACAAATTTAGTGACCTTTTTATTTCCAGGGTCAAGTTAGTCGACAGAACACTGTACGGGTTTCTTTTAATTTGATGTCTAGATAGGCAAATGGGGAGACGTGTGCGCGATTAAAAGTGGTTTGATCTAATCTTATTTTGTGCGTGTACCTATCGTCGCGTTATATCTGGACCATATTTTGTTTGTTCCGATGGATCTGAATTTTAATCAAATTGTTGAATAATCAAAATACTAAAAGTAGTATTTCCCGTTTCCATCTTTTTGCATTTCAGAACCTGTTTTACCTTCTAGCATAAACAGGCGTCGACTAAACAATGCGCCCTAATTTTCCCAGAGAAATTCACTTTTTCTATTTATTTCTAACTATGAAATATTTTCGGCATCAACGTCCATACATATCAATCGTTAACAGACAACATAAATCCATGAAAGGAGTAGGTTCAGTAAGACCCCTTTTCGGCCCCAAAATATAGCAGTTTTACTAAATAGTTTAAATGTAAACATTGAGTTATTTTTTGGAAGGTATAATGCCTCTGCTACATAAATATGGGCTGTTTTTGGCATTACAATGCACATACAACGGGTACTTGCATCATTAAGTCATGCTAAATTACTGAAATCTTCACAATTTGAGCATTTTAGTTAAATTTTAGCCGGTTTCCGTCTTAAATGATATGGAAATGTAAGTTCTGTTTAATGATAATACATAACATATATAAAGGTCGAGGATGAACACGGATGCGGCCACTTTCATTTTTGACAGAAACCATATGAAAAGTGACAGTTTTTGGCATATTTGATAGATTTTTCATATTTAAGCTTGAATCGGAGCGTTTTTAATGAGTGAATCAGTTGAAATCTTTCACAAAAAATAATTGAAATAGACATTTAAGTGTTTAAAAAGTGTCAAAAATCTTTCGTCAGATGAACTTGAAATTTGAGGCCAAAACCGGCCCTTACCGGACCTACTCCTTTTATGAATATGCGAACCGCAAAGAGACTGAATAAATATTAGGCGACTGAAATTGGATGGTTTTTACACTTGTATTTTGTTCTCGTAAGCCACAACTAAGAGAATATTCGTGGTTGCTTAACGTCCAGTCGCAAATATTACATACGTATTCACTGTGTATCATCGCCACCGGAAATTGGGTACTAACGAAGCGGAGAGAAATAGAAAAAAAATTAAGTAAACAAGTTAAGAATTCATTCAATTTATAGCATTTCCACTCATTTGATGAGGGTGCCGCTTAAGAAATGATTTTCTGATATATAATTCTTTAAATTATTAAGCCGATAAGTACAAAATCAATACAAGTTTTTGTGTAATACTCCAAAACTTGCCACTTAGTACCGGAAAATTTCGAGGTCGATCGTCCTCTGTCGCCCCATTCTCAAGATATTGAACTGTTTTTCATTATTTTTCCAGACACGTTTTTAGATTATTATAGTGTGGCATCATATTTACTGAAATTTGTTGTCAAAAAGATGTATTTTAAAGAATACAGACCATAAAAAATAAAGTCTAGGGTATGGCAACTTCCTCGTGTTGACAAATTTACTGTATGGCAACTTGCTAATTTTAATAGATATTTACCGTCCTTTCAAAGAAAATAAAGTATTAAGTTCAAATATTTAAGGGGGGGGGGGGGGTACATTTTATGTTAAACTGCTTTTGTCCTTGTCAAGGTTTAAATTTGTTTAACACTGTTTTTGACTGATAAATTTTAAAAACTGTTAACTGTTTTCGACCCACTGTCTGTAATCTGTTTGTTAAAATTTTCAATGTTGTTAACTGTTTATTTGAAATTGAGATTCCTGTTATCTGTTACTTAATACTTAAAGTGTTCACTGTTTTTGACATTCTTTTCTCTGTTAACTGATCTTAACTGTTATTTACAAGAATCACATTAAAATTTGCTGTCCATCTCTTTCTTTACGTTGCTTCCGCAAAGGAGTGATATAAACAGCGTATATGTAACTGTACATGTCTTTAAAAAATCTTTGAGTATAGTCAATCCGTGATAAAATTGAGAATGGAAATGAGGAAAATGTCAAAGACACAGAAGCCCGACGGTGACCAAACAGAAGAAACAACCCAACGCACCGAGAAAATTATGCACTAGGGTGGGTGTCAATTCACAGATAGGAAAAAAACTTAGAATTGACACTCATAATTTTTAAACACCCTCTTTTCCTTCCTTCCTAATAAATAAGGCTTAACATTTGAGTTATGCATGTGTATATTTATGGAAAGAGAATCGTCCATAGATTTGATTTCCAATAGTAATAATGGTCAAATATAATCTCTTTTTTTGTGTAACCATGGCAACAATCAGCATTTATTTGATACCAAATATTGCAAAATAGGGAGTTGAACATGTCACAAAGATCTCAAAAATTTGGTCCAAAGGAAAATTTCAATCAATAAGAGTGATACCTTTCCTGAAACCATAGACATAAATCTATCATGAGGTAAAAAAAATCATATGCATTTCTGCTGGGTTTTTTTTTTTCTCTCCATAAAATTGAATTGAAAAGATCGAGCGTCAAATCTTTGTTTGAGACCCAATACAAAAATTCTAAATCTATGGCGGTACGGATAGGAACGTATGGACGGTCAAACTGAAAAATGGCTAATAAAACATGCTAAAATCAATATAAATGTTCATATAAACCCACTAGGAAGGCTATATTATTATTCAACTATCTAAAAAAATCAATTCATTTGTACAAAAACTTTCATATTTAGAAAATTCACCATGGCTTAAATGCGAAACTAAACTTGTAACTGTGTATTAGTATACCTAAATCTGTCTCCTAAGTGAGCAATCATTTAACTACAAAAAGTGGTAGAAGTTCAATGTTTGTTTCTTGAAACCTATAAATGAACCAAAATTTAAAAAATGTAATAAATAGACTATTTAGCAAAGGTTACGGACTCAAGTTGGGTCATGAAGTGCAACAAATGCTGCAGTGTAAAACATGTTTAGGGATATATCATGCCCCTCTTTATACGTCTAACCAATGTAGTTATTTCTTGCTTCTATTTGTAATGACGTATCCAAAACGTTAAAAGGAAAGCCACTTCTTATCCAGCTAAAACACTGGTCAGTCCTATGATGAAAATAATTCAGATGTATACATATATGGAATGTTTGATAAGTTATATTGACCCAGAGTACCTGGACGGAATTGTGAAAAATACAGTACCTTTTCAATTTGCAATTCGTAAAATAACTGAACAGTGTGGCCTAGTAGAAAAGGCCGAAAAAAGAGGACTTGGTTCTCAAATTGATGTCAAATTTGCTAGTCTAAGACTTCAGAAATGTGAAGATGGACATAGGCTTTTTTTTTTATATCATCTCAGAGTTCTTAATTGGAGATGAAAGAGTGCTTTAAATTGTGACACCTTCCATTTATACACTGGTTTTGATGATTTAAAATAAAAATCAGTAACCCTTCATAATTCCTTTTAATAAAATCATGTAATATAAAAAAAAAAAGAAGATGTGGTATGATTGACAATGAGACAACTGTCCACAAGAGACCAACATGACACAGACAAAAACAGCTATAGGTCACCGTACGACCTTTAACAATGTGCAAAGCCCATACCGCATAGTCAGCTATAAAAGGCCCCGATAAGACAATGTAAAAATTACAATTAAAACGAGAGAAAACTAACGGCCTTATTTATATAAAAGATGAACGAAAAACATATATGTAACACATAAACAAACGACAACCACTTAATTACAGGCTCCTGACTTGGGACAGGCACATACATAAATAATGTGGCGGGGTTAAACATGTTAGCGGGATCCCAACCCTCCCCTAACCTGGGAAAGTGGTATAACAGTTCAACATAAGAACGAACTATAAAAATCAGTTGAAAAAGGCTTAATTCATCAGATGGACAAAAATACAAGTGGACGTGGCTGGGTACTTATACATCCCGACAAAAAAAAAAGACACAATGAACAGATCTGAGAGTACTCGCAGTTATCTGACAGCTAGTTCAAAGCCACTAACAACTAATAAAAAATCATGCATCTAAGACTAAGCAATGAGTCGTATGAATACCCTGACTGAGATGTAACCATAATTTATAAGAGCCCCCGCCATAAAAAATAAATAATGTTCGCGCCCTATAGTATCCACTCATTCTATCTGTTTGTTACACTTTCCTACGTCATGACGATAACCCAAGTTTGCTACGACTGATTGACATAAAACATTTACTCAACAATATACATAACCAGAAGAAGCCTCCCTTTTGCTGTTTGAAGCATTTTCGATTATTCATGACATAGTCCTTTTTCTTGGAGTCAATCACTCCATCTGCTTTTCCATCCTTTCAATTGTCTGTCCATGTGTCAATAAAAAAGTATGGTACTTGCGTGTGTATTCTGAAAATTAGTCAGCTTTATAAAAGAATCCTTATGGAGCTTGGCATTTCTGCGACTTTGTACAGTGGTTTTCAAACTTTTGAATACATTGAAGATATGCACTTCCCCTTTTCATTGCTTTTGGGTTCGTTTGGAAAAAAGGGTAAATTAAGGATGCTGTTAACTCTTATCATCATTTAAAATTTGTTGTCAACTGTTTTTGACAAAATCGAGGTGTTGTTAACATGCACCCTCCCCTCCCCCACCCCATCTAATTATGCATTAGATAAAATTCATTAGATAGAGATACCATTTGCTTAACAGCATTTAAGATGTTTACAAATTACATATTTTCAAAAAGAAACTTCGAAATGCAATTCACGATTTGTTTCTCCTTACTTTCGATGAAAACAAAGTATTTTCATAATTATTCTTTTTACAAATGAATCATTTCAGAAATTAAATAATTAAACAATTTTATGTGTCTGTCCGAATTCTCGATCCCATGGTTCAGTGGTTGTCGTTGCTTCATCTCTATCTTATTTGTTGTTTTCATAAATTGTTTTTTATGAGTTAGGCCGTTAGTTTTCTTGTTGAGTCCTTCCACATTTTTCGGTGGGTGCTTTTTATAGTCGACTATAAGGTACGAGTTTTTGTTGTTGAAGGCCGTACGATAGCATATAATTGCTTACATACACTTTATTTGATCCTGATGGATAGTTATCTTATTTGCTATCATACCACATCTCCACTGTTTTTATCTAAAAAAAAAAATTAGCACCAACAAAAGATGAATGGACGGTTTATGTTATTGAACTTACAAAATTTCACCTAACAACAAATAAGACAACAGTCGTTAGTAGTATAACGATATATGAATGTGTTTAGGATAATATGGTTGAAAAAAAACTTTTTGTACAAAATCGAAAAGAGGTACGCAACAAGGCCTTCTGAACTGAATTAACGGCATATATTTAATAATATTTGATAAGTAAGACATTTTGTATATTTGTAAGCCTGTAAAGCTTTGATATCAACTAAATATCGTCACTTGATATTATCTAAACAGTGATTAATTTCCTGTTAAAATTAAGATATATTGCAAGACGCCGTACAGACAAAAGTTGTTTCTTTGCAATTCGCCGTACAACGTCCTGCAATTCGCCGTACAACAAACAAACAATGTTTTTGTCCATATTCTTTAAAAAACATGTTTTTGACAACAAATTTCAGTAAATATGATGCCACACTATAATAATCTAAAAACGTGCCTGGAAAAAAAATTAAAAACAGTTCAATATCTTGAGAATGGGGCGACAGTGGACGATAGACCTCGAAATTTTCCGGTACTAAGTGTCAAGTTTTGGAGTATTACACAAAAACTTGTATTGATTTTGTACTTATCGGCTTAATAATTTAAATAATTATATATCAGAAAATCATTTCTTAAGCGGCACCCTCATCAGATGAGTGGAAATGCTTTAAATTGAATGAATTCTTAACTTGTTTACTTTTTTTTTCTATTTCTCTCCGCTTCCTTTGTACCCAATTTCCGGTGGCGATGATACACAGTGAGAACGGCAATAAAACGACTGTTTTGTTGCTTAATTTTTCCCTGATGTGTCATAAGTATCCAAGGCCGTAGCTAGGGATCTTATTTTAGTGAGGCGAAATTTTTTTTTGGAGGGTATGAAATGAATGGTGCAAAATCCTGCATTCTAGGCATTTTTAGAGAGTTTGATAATGTTTTGAATTTGGACACTTTTTATATAAATTTTTCATATTTTAAGACTTTTACTAACACCAAATTTTTAACAACTTTATTTAAATTTATATGTAGATAATCATCCAAATAACACTGATTTGAGTCTGCTGCAAGAAAATAGAACAAACATCGATTCAGTAGAGTTTGCCAAATTTTTCTATTGCCGGTTCAGTCAAATCGTTTCAGAATCATAATTTGGTCTGCTGATATCCTTATCGCGATGAACATGGAGCATGGCAAGACCGCACAATCTCTCGCCAGGCATGCATGCTCTTTTCCAAGTTTTCAGTCGTTTCAGGGCAGTCTGTGTTTCTAAAGGTAGCACATTATCATCAACACAATGACCAATGTCTTCTTCCAATTCCTTCTCCATCAGCAATTCGTTAGCAGCATCGGTAGTAACAGTTTTGTTTGCAAAAAAGAATTAAGCTTTCCTGTAAGCACCATCTTACAGTCGCAGTTACAAAATATTAAACTCGCTTTTATGCTGACAAACAGTAGACAAACAAGGGATAGAATGAGATAAGATACAGGTATATGATTCTATCTATAGAGTAAGTATATTTGATAAGGGTACACAGGGGCGGATGCAGGAATTTTCGAAAGGGGGGTGCTAACCCAGGTAACCCAGGGCAAAGGGGGGTGTAAAACATATGTCCCGATACAAATGCATTGATCGGCAAAAATAAAGGGGGGTGCGCACCCCCGGAACCCCCCCCCCCCCCTGGATCCGCCACTGGTACAGGGGAAATTGGAATGGAGTTTTTGACGTTTACATGTAGGTCCGTAATTTCCAATTATTTCTGGAAAAAGTTGGTGGTATTTTAGTTCCAGAATTTATAAATTTAGGGGTTAGGGGTTGGGGGTGTCCGATTCCGAAACCCCGAATATAAAGAAACGAAATTCCGTAGTCCCGAATAAGTAAAGACGAAATCCTGTGTTAAAAGTTCTACCATTCCTCAATAATATCAAAGTGGAATATGGGATATTATTTAAATTTTTAAGGTTGAAGAAACATTGATAAAAACTAATCCATGCATGTTTCATATTATTTATATTTTTAATTTATTTATCTGTAAAGAGAAAGGTTAAAGTTCGTGAAATGAATACGCAGACAGGACTGCCCCTTGCGATGCCCAGTACTTGATTTGTCAAAAGTTGGTGAAACGGAGAAATGAATACGCAGACAGGACTGCCCCCTTCCGAAGACCAGTACTTGATTTGTCAGTCTACTTATCGTTTTTGGATTGTAATAATGAAGTTATATGCAATACTCAGACTCTGTTCACAAAAATAGTTTACTAGAATTATTATTCTTTACCTTCAGTGTCGCTTTTCCTTTTCTGCAAGAGCCTGTTTTAAACTAGAGATCCATGATGATGATCGTTACTAGGTTAATGTAATTGAGAAACATCACCCGTTGAGATGCTGAGTTATATACAGGAAGAATAGTTTAAAAGGAATGATGACAAGTTATAGAAATCAAGGTTGAGACAGAACAACAAATGACTATTATATTTATATAATTATATGTATAAAAAAAATAATCAGTGTCGAAATTTTAGTGAGGCAATTGCCT
The DNA here is from genome assembly GCF_965363235.1 of Mytilus galloprovincialis. NCBI lineage: Eukaryota > Metazoa > Mollusca > Bivalvia > Mytilida > Mytilidae > Mytilus > Mytilus galloprovincialis. The sequence goes on from NC_134848.1 coordinate 85,851,246, forward strand.
CACCTGCCTCAAGGGTAGCTACGGCCTTAGAAATTCTTAGATTAAACACCTACATTTAACTTTAAAAGTTCATAACAGTTTAAAACAATACAAATCTACACACACAAACAACTGGTTTAATTTCAACTGGTTATCAACCCGAATCGCTATAAGATCATATATAAGCTCACCTGTGTCGAGGGGTCGTGTGAGGTTCATGTATTGTCTTGGCGTCCGCAATTACAAAAAGAATTTTTCTGAAATTACTTTACCAAATGATTTTTCAAGAGTGAATCTAGGAAAAACAATATTCATTAACAAACATGACCACTGTCTGTTAAAATGTATTCCAGTTTTTAGTTACAGCCGATTCCATTGAGTATGTAGGCAAAGGTAATATCTTTGGTTAGCTTGTTTGTTAGCTAAACCGTGAAGTCATTGTTAGGTAAGGTATACTACCCTCCTTTCGAAGTAGCCTGGTCCTACAGACAGAAAGATGTGTCATTTGTCGGACTAGTCTACTCTTATAGTAGGGTAGTTTACATAACCTAACAATGACTTTTCTGTTCAGCAAGCAAGATAACCAAAGATATTCCCTTTGTCTATACACTCATTGAAATCGGCTTTAATATTGCAAAAGTTCAAGCAATTAAGGCAAAACTTACCGAGTAAAAAAAATCAAAAGGCCAATGTCTATCTACCTTGCACATTTCAGAAAATTCAGATCAAATAACGAAACTGGGTTCAGCAACATTTATAAGCAATTTAAGATTTTGACCCTCACAGTTTCCATTCACCACAAATATTCTCGTTACAACGAATCATTTAAAATACAAAATTACCAGTTGCAGCCTTTTGTTTATCTATCAATATATGTATACGGATAAAGTTATGAAAGGCAGCAGGGTCACCAGGGTGAGGAGTCCATGTCATCTGAAATAAATGCTAAGCATAGATCTAGAAAGCGACAGATAATCATGACATTAAAAAAACTCTCTTCTTTTCGACTTTTTTCGAACAAATTGACACATAAAATGAATTATATAGTATTGTGGATTTTTTAACTTGTGTTCAATTCATTGGTTACACCTTTTACTAGGATAACAATCCTGTCAAGTATGAGCTGGGTAAAATATATCAGAAAAGAAGATGGAAATGTGAAAGTTTCTGTGCGTCAGGTGCAACAGCATACGAACAGTTAACATGCCTCGTCAGGGTGGAAGCTAAAAAGTCCACAAAAATTTGATTTAAAACCTTTATTCGTTCCAACAAAGTTATTTAGATTTTGTTGAGGATTTAACCATCTACGACGACAAGATTTTCTTTTAGAATTTACAGCTTTTCTATAAATATATGCAAAGCAAACCATTGATCAAATTGCTTACTATGATTGTTTGGATGTTTGTAAACGACAGGTAAGTAATCTGTTTACTATATACTAGAATTTGTTTGGACAATAAACATTAACTTCAATTCCTGTCAGTTTGTATTTGTCCAATCAAATCCCAGTATGTATTGAAACTCCGCCTACCTACCAAGCAAACTAACAAGCAAGTCAATCAAAAAGTTTTTTTTTCATGCTTTTATAGAAGAGCTGTACTATATATAATGCAAAGAAGCGTTTAAGTCTTTCGCCAAAAAATACTATCAATTTTTTTTTTGTCCTATGTAAACTTCCGTACCATTTCCTTCCATTCATGATCATTAAATTGAATTGTAAAATATTTCTTGGTACCTTCTGAATTCCTTTATAAGTCTTATGAAAACATAATTATGACAATAACTGTTGTGAGCACAAGATTCACTGCACACTTTTAAAGTTCTGCTTCATCAAAAATTAAAATGTGAACTTAAGTTTTGAGACTTTTTTAATCGACACGATTGGGATTTTTGTATATGAGAACATGGTTTATCTATTAGTTGAAAATGCGGCTTTGAACTAGCTTTCAGTACCTGCGAGCGTTCGTTGTTCAATAATGTGTGTCTTTGTGTCATTATTTTATGTGATAAATTGTTGTGTTACACCTATGTAACAATGAAGGAGGAAATGAGGAGTGTTGGTTGGATGGAAGTGGGAAGGGGTGTGCGGAGCGCTAACAAACATGTTTATGCGGCATGGGCTTTGATCATTTTTGAAGCATCAATGTAAGGGGCATTTAATATCTTAATAAAACTATTCTTATTTTAGATACTATATATTGTTATCTGATATTGGACGAAAGATGTTGCCCTTTTATGTAATTATGTAATACAAGTTACGATCATTTGAAAACACATATTAAACAGCCAAATGGATGCACAAGAGCTAAAATAGGAGTCATAGATCCTATTGACAACAATTATCTGCCCAATTTTATTGATTTTGTAACATTTGTTTCAAATATGACCAACTTCTTATCCATAATCACCAGCACCGTATCAGGACCCACCAGCATAGTATCAGGACATGAATAAATTGAGAAAATGCTAAATTTTGATAAATGGCGATGTTTTTTCACAAAATAGTTTTGTCGTGTGGATTGCGGTATAGAAAGCGGACTCTATGAGCATTTTTGTTTTATTTTTTCAGTTCTAGATTTTCTGAAAATGAGCATTTTTGTGTTACGCTTACTGAAACAGTTTAGAGGGTCAACTTTTTAATGGTTTATATATGAACCCATAAGAAACAAAATTGAAAAATCTCAACTGTTTTCTTCCATTTTTTATGAGTGAAAACGTCAAAAATCATCATTTTCGTCTTTGTTTACATTTTTTCATTGATCACCAGCACCCGTCAGGACCGAATCACCTGCACAGAACGTTCTTTCGCAGGACAACCATACCCGGTTGATTTTGAAATTGCGCGTCAAATCTTTTTCCAAATCATAAACACCTATGCACTGCACTGTAACTAAAAATACACCTGAACTTTAATGACCCAGTCTCTGATAACAATCACCTGACATATGCGATTTATCTAATAGCCCGAACTACTCGCGGTAACAGCCCGGTACATCAGAGGGCTATGTCAAGTGGGTGATAAACATGTCGGTTTCTTTACAATTTTATCATTTTTCTCTGATCGAACTGCTATCCTGGGGATGCTAATTTTGTATCAAGCAGTGTTCACTCTCCTTCTAATATAACCTCCTTGGTAATACCAATATACGACACACAAAAAAAAAACAGCAGAATTTCCTTAAAATTAACAATTTAGGGGCAGCAACCAAACATTCATCTGAAAATTTTAGGGGCAGCAACCAAACATTCATCTGAAAATTACAGTGTAGATAGGTTTCCGAGACATAAGCCAAAATCTACATTTTACCCCATGTTCTATTTTTAGCCATGGCGGCCATCTTTGTTGGTTGGCCAGGTCACCGGACACATTTTTCAAACAAGATACCCCAATGATGATTGTGGACAAGTTTGGTTCATTTGGCCCATTAGTTTCAGAGAAGATTTTAGTAAAAGTTAACGACGACGGACGCAAAGTGACGAGAAAAGCTCACTTGGCCCTTCAGGCCAGGTGAGCTAAAAAGGGATTAACTTTGCCCGAGGAAAATGGAGTAAGTTCAGCTTCACAAATAAAAGCGGTATCGAGACTTGATTGATTGATTGATGGATGGTAATTTTCTTAATTTTTTTTTTGTCTTCTTTTTGTCTTCTTTTTTTATTGATGTTAATTTAACGCACGGTCATGTTCGATTTTTCTGTCGTCTTTGTATTGAAAAAGGTTATCATATATAAAAAGTCTTTTGTCAACAATGAGGGCCCTCATGGGGTTTTTGATTATGTGATTACTTGGCCGTTTTTTTAATGATTATTTGATCATTAAGCCAAATATTTCATGATTATTTGATTAGCTAGGACTGTATTTTTAGTTTATGATTATTTGGTTACTAAAGATAAGCAAATATTTAATGATTATGTGATTATATTGGCAAAAAAATGGTGATTATGTGATTACTAGGACCCCCCCCCCCCCCCCATGAGGGGCCTCAACAATGTACTACGATTCCTATTTGTTATCATATAAAAAGTCTTTTGTAAACAATATCCTACGATTCCTATTTCTTATATCACAGGGTCACCGATGCAAGATGTATTTAAACGTATCAAGTTCTAACATTGTTAATATTGTATATGTTGTACTTAACACATTACATTCGTGCAACCAGCATTTAATACATGTTTTCCCGCTCAAATAACATTTAATATACATGTATATATATTTTTCAATTTGATTTGAAATCCAATAATTTATTAAAGGTAGTTGTGTTCCTCACTATGTGTTTGGCACATAATAGCGGTATTTATAAATTAATTGATCGTTTTTTAAATTATACATTAATTCTTATTTGTACCTAACGTCTTACGTAACAAGCTTGCATGTTAGAACATACCCCCGGTGAATTAAGATTTTTGTTCTTTTTAACTGAACAGATGATCTACAAATATAGGCCATGTATGCTAGTTCCAAGTAAAAATAATAATAAATAATGATTTATTTTATTATAGTGTCACATATTTGATCAAACATTATATATATACACAATTTCATAAACAACACAAAATAAAAGACCAAATATCCAGCCTTATGTAGACTTATGAGACACTTATGTACGAACATTTCTAAAATCAAAAAGTTAAAAGACTTCATTGTAGTCTAAATGTTCAAAAATTCAAATTCTAAAAATTTAAAAAAAGATTTAAAAAGATTAACTTATCATCATACTAAAAATAAGAAATAACAATAGAAAAATATTAATTAACACAGATAAACTTACAAAAAAAGTAAAAGTTTTTCCAAAATGACTAAATAATTTGAGTTAAAATCACTGTTTATAAATATAAATAGAAAAACATTGAATATTTTTGCTTGATAAATTCTCATGTGCTAAATAGTTTTCGTCTCTGAAAAGATTTAAGACAGAGCGTGTGATCATTTCGGCAAGATCACTAAAATAAAGCGTCGTATAATTTAAACTAGAGAGACATTATTAGGCATCGTGTAAATTATATTCCTGCAAGGGCGGATCAAGTCATTTTCAAAAGGGGGTTCCAACAAAGGATACATGGGGGTTCAAGCCATGTCCCTATTCAAAAGCATTGGTGGTCATAAAAAGAGGTTCCCAACACTTTACAGAGAAATGACTGACCCGTGATAAGAGAAAGCCGTACGTAAAAGACACCCTTATAGATTTCGAAAAAACCCAGACCAATGCCGCTACAACTTGTACAAGGCAGCACCCACACCCGCAAAGTGGAAAGGATTAATATAAGTTGTAATAATTTGTTTCCCCAATCCACTATAAATAAATATGAAACCAGATGCTCCGCAGGGCGTAGCTTTATACGACCGCAGAGGTTGAACCCTGAACGGTTGGGGCAAGTATGGACACAACATTCAAGCTGGATTCAGCTCTAAATTTGGATTGTGATTAAATAGTTGACACAGCATAGGTTTCTGACACAGAATGAATGTGTTCTAATGAACTTAAAATTTTTGTTTTCTCTTAGAGCAATTCACTATGCTGTTGAATATTAATCCTCTCAAAACAAGAATGTGTCCTCAGTACACGAATGCCCCACTCGCACTATCATTTTCCATGTTCAGTGGACCGTGAAATTGGGGTAAAAACTCTAATTTGGCATTAAAATTAGAAAGATCATATCATAGGGGACATGTGTACTAAGTTTGAAGTCGATTGGACTTAAACTTCATCAAAAACTACCTTGACCAAAAACTTTAACCTGAAGCGTGACAGACGGACTGACGAACGGACGGACGGACGGACGCACAGACCAGAAAACATAATGCCCCTCTACTATCGTAGGTGGGGCATAAAAATGTTTGAAGAAATTTTCTTTTTTATTTATGAAATTTCAAATGAGAAAAATTGAACCCAATTTTTTTAATCACATCCCCCTTTCCCTTATTCCAAAACTAATCTCAATTAAAATTTCTAATGGAGTTTGCAACAATAACTACTCATTTAAATACATCATAAAATATTAAGATGTAAAAACAACTGCTTGTTATCACTGAATGTTATTTATTATAATTTATCAGTTGGTAGTAAAAAGTGAATATACATTGTATATTGTATATAACAAAGATTTAAGTTGATTCTGGACAAAGAAAGATAACTCCAATTAAAAAAAAATCTTGCTATTGCACAATATTTTGCAATTAGATATTTCTTGCTTACTATTCTGGACAAAGAAAGATAACTCTAATTAATTTTTTTTTTTGCTATTTCACAATATTGTGCAATTAGATATTTCTTGCCATTGCGCAATACTGTGCAATTGAAAAGACTTGCTATTGCACAATACTTAATATAATAATTTTAGATCCTGAATTGGACCAACTTGAAAACTGGGCCCATAATAAAAAAATCTAAGTACATTTTTGGATTCAGCATATCAAAGAACCCCAAGATTTCAATTTTTGTTGAAATCAGACTAAGTTTAATTTTGGACCCTTTGGACTTTAGTGTAGACCAATTTGAAAACAGGACCAAAAATGAAGAATCTACATACACAGTTAGATTTGGTATATCAAAGAACCCCATTTATTCAATTTTTGATGAAATCAAACAAAATTTAATTTTGGACCCCGATTTGGACCAACTTGAAAACTGGGCCAATAATCAAGAATCTAAGTACATTTTTAGATTCAGCATATCAAAGAACCTAACTGATTCATTTTTTGTCAAAATCAAACTAAGTTTAATTTTGGACCCTTTGGACCTTAATGTAGACCAATTTGAAAACGGGACCAAAAGTTAAGAATCTACATACACAGTCATGACAGTTAGATTCGGCATATCAAAGAACCCCAATTATTCAATTTTGATGAAATCAAACAAAGAATAATTTTGGACCCTTTGGGCCCCTTATTCTGTTGGGACCAAAACTCCCAAAATCAATACCAACCTTCCTTTTATGGTCATAAACCTTGTGTTTAAATTTCATAGATTTCTATTTACTTATACTAACGTTATGGTGCGAAAACCAAGAAAAATGCTTATTTGGGTCCCTTTTTGGCCCCTAATTCCTAAACTGTTGGGACCTAAACTCCCAAAATCAATACCAACCTTCCTTTTGTAGTCATTAACATTGTGTTTAAATTTCATTGATTTCTATTTACTTAAACTAAAGTTATTGTGCGAAAACCAAGAATAATGCTTATTTGGGCCCTTTTTTGGCCCCTACTTCCTAAACTGTTGAAACCTAAACTCCCAAAATCAATCCCAACCGTTCTTTTGTGGTCATAAACCTTGTGTCAAAATTTCATAGATTTCTATTAACTTAAACTAAAGTTATAGTGCGAAAACCAAGAAAATGCTTATTTGGGCCCTTTTTGGCCCCTAATTCCTAAAATGTTGGGACCAAAACTCCCAAAATCAATACCAACCTTCCTTTTGTGGTCATAAACCTTGTGTTAAAATTTCATAGATTTCCATTCACTTTTACGGTACTAAAGTTAGATTGCGAAAACTAAAAGTATTCGGACGCCGGACAACGACGACGACGACGCCGACGCCAACGTGATAGCAATATACGACGAAAAAAATTTCAAATTTTGCGGTCGTATAAAAATCTAAGTACATTTTTGGATTCAGCATATCAAAGAACCCCAAGATTTCAATTTTTGTTGAAATCAGACTAAGTTTAATTTTGGACCCTTTGGACTTTAGTGAAGACCAATTTGAAAACAGGACCAAAAATGAAGAATCTACATACACAGTTAGATTTGGTATATCAAAGAACCCCATTTATTCAATTTTTGATGAAATCAAACAAAATTTAATTTTGGACCCCGATTTGGACCAACTAGAAAACTGGGCCAATAATCAAGAATCTAAGTACATTTTTAGATTCAGCATATCAAAGAACCTAACTGATTCATTTTTTGTCAAAATCAAACTAAGTTTAATTTTGGACCCTTTGGACCTTAATGTAGACCAATTTGAAAACGGGACCAAAAGTTAAGAATCTACATACACAGTCATGACAGTTAGATTCGGCATATCAATGAACCCCAATTATTCAATTTTGATGAAATCAAACAAAGTTTAATTTTGGACCCTTTGGGCCCCTTATTCTGTTGGGACCAAAACTCCCAAAATCAATACCAACCTTCCTTTTATGGTCATAAACCTTGTGTTTAAATTTCATAGATTTCTATTTACTTATACTAACGTTATGGTGCGAAAACCAAGAAAAATGCTTATTTGGGTCCCTTTTTGGCCCCTAATTCCTAAACTGTTGGGACCTAAACTCCCAAAATCAATACCAACCTTCCTTTTGTAGTCATTAACATTGTGTTTAAATTTCATAGATTTCTATTAACTTAAACTAAAGTTATAGTGCGAAAACCAAGAAAATGCTTATTTGGGCCCTTTTTGGCCCCTAATTCCTAAAATGTTGGGACCAAAACTCCCAAAATCAATACCAACCTTCCTTTTGTGGTCATAAACCTTGTGTTAAAATTTCAAAGATTTCCATTCACTTTTACGGTACTAAAGTTAGAGTGCGAAAACTAAAAGTATTCGGACGCCGGACAACGACGACGACGACGACGCCGACGCCAACGTGATAGCAATATACGACGAAAAATTTTTCAAATTTTGCGGTCGTATAAAAACTAACAAATGCACGGGACAATCCTAACCACTCCCTTAACAGTGACGAAGCTTTGAATCCTGCAAATTGAAAATTTACGGACTTTGCATCGGAAATAAACACATTTATTCTAAATCAAAATAACTGGCAGTAGTCCTTTGTTAATTCATGTTTTATTGTCATTTTGCTCAGTTTCGTTGGATACCTCTTTAATGTGTATAGTACATGGTTGTCGTTAATTGGTGTGGTTCATATAGGTTTTTCATTCCTAGTTTTAAATTCATAATAGACCGTTTCCCCCCTTTTTTTATTTTTATGCACAACCTACGATAGTAGAGGGGCATTATGTTTTCTGGTCTGTGCCTCCGTTCGTCCGTCCGTCCGTTTGTCTGTCCGCTTCAGGTTAAAGTTTTTGGTTAAGGTAGTTTTTGAAGAAGTTGAAGTCCAATCAACTTGAAACTTAGTACACATGTTCCCCATGATATTATCTTTCTAATTTCACTGCCAAATTATAGTTTTGACCCAAATTTCATGGTCCACTGAATATAGAAAATGATAGTGCGAAGTTCAGGTTAAAGTTTTTGGTCAAGGTAGTTTTTGATGAAGTTAAAGTTACATCTACTTGAAACTTAGTACACATGTTCCCTATGATATGATCTTTCTAATTTTAATTCCAAATTTAAGTTTTGACCCAAATTTCACGGTCCACTGAATATAGAAAATGATAGTGCGAGTGGGGCATTCGTGTACTATGGACACATTCTTGTTAACTATGTATTTTGGTGCCCTTGATATCTTGTGCTCTGTGTTGAAAGCCGTACTTGCACTCCTATATTTTTAGTTTTCACACCGATTGTGGCTTGGATGGAGCATCGTCTCATTGGCACTCACACCAAATATTCTTTTTTTTATATATAAAAATGTATTTTCAGTATGTTTGCTCTTCGGTCATTATACGTAGCTACCAACTTTGTTGTATAATTCATTGTGAACAGATATTGAAATTGGATTCTTAGGCGTCACTCATTTTTCGAAATTATACCTACACTTGATAGTTTGAAGCTCCGGAAAATAAACTGATCTGTGTCTGTGTCGTTTTGTCGTTTTCATGAAGATAAGGCAGGCCGGGACGAGTGCAATTTGATGATTATAAACAGATTGCAAAAGTCACGCCCGTCTTAACTTCACGTGCGTTTCGGCAACTTCAGCGTCACGTGGTTTCAGCTAATTGAAAGTAAATTTGATCAAGACATTTAAATGTTCACACAGAAATAAAATCTCAAAAAGTAAATGTCATTCTGAAAAACAAAATGAAATAGATAATTTGTATAGGTATACACGAAATGCTTGATATTATTCAGTAGTTCATCATAGAATGTGGACTCTGCTATTTAAAAGTATTGAATATTACACTTACCGAAGTTGGTGTGATGGAAATACAAACATGCAACTTGGTTAGATATAGCAATACTATTTTCTAAATCGATGAAATAAGTCCCACCATGGGCCCCATTAAATACAAGCTTACTTCAAGCACTTTTTTCTTGAAGTCACCTTCGTTCAGTCCGAGGTGATGTAAAACATGTTCCCGGCCAAGTTCCTCAAAATAACCTGCTCAAATCTGTGTTTCTATCATTTTCTTGTGTCTTTTCTGCTCTGTTGATATTCATTCACGAGGCAGGCCGGGACGAGTGCAATTGGTTCAAATATAGCCAAATATTACACTTGTCCAGACCTTCTCGTAATACAAGTCTCGTCCAGCTGCGATAGTTAGAATGTGTTGTCATGGTAATTCGTCAATATCTGTATATCCAACACATATTGGTGCTCTGCAATTTTCTCGTTCATGTGCAGTTAAGATCGAATTTGAAAACGGCGTTGTAATCCAGATAAATTTAACAAATTCATTTTGTGTTCTTTGCCAGTTGTAAGATCTAAAGTACTACAATGGGAGAGAAAGAGTCCATGATCGCTATATAGATATAGAAAGATGTGGTGTGAGTGCCAATGAGACAACTCTCAATCCAAATAACAATTTATAAAATAGTACCAGTAAAACTATGTCCGTTTTAGGACCACTATTAATAAACCGTAACACTCTGCAGAATCTGCCACTTCCGTTGATAAACACCAGATTCAGCAGGCCGGGACAGGTGCAATTCAATAGAACATGACTGAATTGTTACACCTATCAAGACCTACTCAACCTAGCACAACTCTCTATGAATTCTGTGAATTTTCAACTGATTTACACGAACACAGCAAAACTATAGGAATTCAGTGAACCTACAAGAACTATAAATCTGAATTCCGTGAACCTTGCACAACTATACAGAATTCTATAAACCTACATGTCTAACTGTCCGAGTTCCGTGAACCTTGCACAACTATACAGAATTCTATAAACCTACATGTCTAACTGTCCGAGTTCCGTGAACCTTGCACAACTATACAGAATTCAATAAACCTACATGTCTAACTGTCCGAGTTCCGTGAACCTTGCACAACTACATAGGAATTCATTTTTATGACCTAGCGAAACTATATATCTTAATTCCGTAAATCTGCAACTGAATTCCACGAACCTAACACAACCAGGAATTCTATAACTATATCCTGTGAACATACAAAAATCTGAATATCATGGACCTATCACCACTATCTGAATTCTATGAACCTACCAGAACTATATATATCAATTCCGTAAGTATACAACTATGAATATCCTGAATCTCCCAAAACTATCTGAATTTTGTGAACCTACAAATTAAGATTTAGAATACAGATGGTATAACGTTGTAAACATTAATGTACCTGCTATCATCAAGATCGAGCTCTAAATTAACCCCAAATACAGACAAAGACTAAGTTGTGTCAATAAATGATGGCTAGCTGTCAACACCATTGCACATCCTTAAACGTCCATACCACACCAAGATCGCACCATTCCTGTGGTCACATTCTATAAGCAGGAGAGTACCTATAACACTTATAAAGAACTTACCAAGTTTATAACGAACTAGGTTTGACAGTTTTCCTGCATGCCAATGGTCGGTCGGTGGTTCACTCTAGCTTTCTCCACCAATGGTCAATGGGTGATTGTTTCTGGCTACCTCCCCTGTTACAGGTGGCAGGTAATGGTTGCTCCAGACAAAACGTTCAACGGTTCATACTATTATACTTCATTTTAAGTGTACACTAATTTCCGACTAGAGAAACCTTTTGATTCTTACACATCTAGACTTTAACGGTCATTACTGACCAGTGTGTATTACAGTTTTAAGGGTATTATACGCGTGCATTATTGTTTGAAATATGATTGACATGGGTATATACTGAATTATACGAAGTATTGATCGTTTTTACAAATCTTCCGACCTTGAAAGTCTACACAAGCGAAATAAAAGGCTGATTTAATAACATAATCGTCTTTAATACGGTATAAGTAACCCTACACAATCAATGAGATCTTTACTTCAATAAATCCGCGAACATTTCATCAATTAAAAAGAGGGCAACGAGTTATAAAATTAAAGCGCGGACAAATGAGTTTAGGAACGCAAAGCTATAATCCTTTATCAAAAGGCAGGACAATTTGTATGTTAATAGTTCTGTACATGTATGTGGAGTATGAACTGCCTCACTACACAATCACACAGTTTTTACTCGCGAAAAAAAATAATCAAATAAATTATACCAGAAATAAGAAAGAATAAATAGTTGTGACCCATTTTTTGTATAGAAGAAATAGCTAATAAAATTTGGTAGCATTTAGGCGACACACTCTTTTACAGCAACAATTAATTTACTCGATACCTCGAATTTAAATTTAATAGTATAATAAAATATATCATTCTTGCATAGACTTATTGTTTGCCTTCACAAACAAAATAATTTAAAAGGGGGGAGAAACACATTGAAATGTTTGTACTTATATATATATATATAACACTGTCAAAATGTGAACTTATAAATATAAAAAACATTGTGACACTGTTACGTATTTTAAAAAAAGAAAATAATGCTTTCTTCCCGCCGTTTCCTTCTGTGTATGGAGTGTTAAATTTCCCTTTTTATCAGTTATACGATGAGAGTTATACCTGGCATTTTAATATTGTTATCGATAAGACGTTGTATTTAGTTATAATGTTTGAAGAGGGAAGGTCTTACCGTCAATTATTTGTAAATGAAAGCAAAGCAAACATACCCCCGTATACTTCAAGTGGAGCAGACAAATCTACAGGCTTAAACAAGAGGGCCATATGATACACACAAGACACAGTTATAACAGAAACACACACAGGCTTAAACGAGAGGGCCATATGCTACACACTAGACACAGTTATGACAGAAAAACACAATGTTCCATTATGTTGTTAAACTTTCGTTGTAATGAGGTTACCAAATTAACTAATTCTCCTTAATTCATAGAACACTTGGTCGGGCGATTTCAATTCTTTGAAATGCATATCAAACACGAAAATAATAAATCTGGTCCAGTTTTTTGTGTTTTAAATATGAAGGCCATACATGGTTTCCAGATCCTTTGCGTTATGTGTTTCCAGTGGCAAATATTTCGCATTTCTCTTTAACAAATGAAAGTGTTCACATATTTCAAGTCACAAAGTCCAACAAAGATTCAAATATAGTCAGACATGATACGATTATCAAAGAGACAACGCTCCACAAGAGACACAGGAATTAACAACGTCCATTTTCGCCAATTTTAACAAAGTTGTCTTCATGTGATATACGGAAGATTATTAAACAATTACCATTAGCCGAATACCGATTCCATAAGATGTCAATTTAAATCCGTAACCAGGTGCTTATCGTCTGGTTCCCATAACAGCAGCAAAAATATATAGCATTCCTAGATTTACGAGTCCAAGGTCCGCTGACAATTTTAAACTATAGTGGTATTTTCTACTTGTATAAATAACTCTCTCTAAATTTATAAATAAAGTAAACATATAAAAGGCGGCGTATCGAATATCCGAAGTCAATGAAGTCCAGAAATTCTGTTGAAAGAATAAATATATCAAATGATTTACTATATAACGGCAACATCGCACTTCAGATCATATAACAATGGACTTAAAAACTCAATTGTTCTCATCGAATCACTTGGATAATTCTATGGTATCCTTACGCATCTATAATAATTTCTTACCGGACTGAAATTCCGCCAAAACGTTATGCATAGTAAAAAGTAAACAAAACATGCACTTTTTTAAAAGAGAGTTTTCAACAAAAAGGTTGTGAAAAGAAAGAAGTTAACTGAACGTGCATGTAAAGTTCACAAATCCAATGCTTCGACACCTTAAATGTAAGATCTAATATATATACATATTTTTTTAAATCATTACCTATTGAGATTTAAATACAGGCGTTTAAACTTGTAGAAATTCTTAGCAGTTCAGATCAATATTGATCGAAGTTTTGTAATCATGTATAAATATCACTATTCATATCCCTATAGTCAATACAAAGTCTCAGGATATAAAGATCTAACATACAGTTCACGGACCAAACTGAATAGTATGGTCACCCGAGTGTGACCAAGATGTCCCTATCTCATTATACACGTGAAGCTAGCATTACAATTATAGTTTTTCATCAAGTTTATCTGTTAATCATTTATAATCATTTCTCACAAAGGTAACAATTAACGGTATCTGATAAATAACAACACTGACAAAACGATCATCTCATCGTATATAAAGGGGAGATAATCTTTAATAAAAGAGATTAAAATACGGCATATATCGTTTACATGGTTAAACACCATACTAATTATACACAATTTATACAAGCTTTGTTTTACATGTAACTACTGGATCTTATAGCCTACAAATGCATTGACCAACGTTCTAGAAGCTTGTGACTTCTCTAGTAGGTCGTATAGGCCTACATTGACCATTGTTCTAGAAGCTTGTGACATAGTAGATCGTATAGGCCCACAATGACAAACGTTTTAGAAGTTTTTTACATGCAGTTTAAACATCTTTACTTGTAACAAAAAGGTTGCAATTTTACATGTATTAATTGCCCTCCCCCTTTTTTCTACAAAGAAGGTAGTTTTGGGTGAATGAATAAGGAACAATGTGAAAGTTGCAGCATTTACACCTTTCTACAGTATATGGGTAATGTAGAATGGAAATCGAGAAGACAGGACCTGCTGAATCTAAAGAAGAAATAGCCAAAGCGCCAGAAAGGTTCTTTCTAAACTTGTTTCCAATGACTTCCAAGATAAGTTATAGTCCTTATTAACTAATGGTTATACATATCGTAAATCACACACCGGTAGGTGTACATGCATGTTTAACAAATACAAGTAAAGATCTAGTTCATAGGTGTCGCTTCAAATTCCGATGAACATTTATTACACAAACTTTTGAAACTCATTAACATATTTGACATGGAAGTTAAGAAATAAAAATTAGAACAACAAAGACAAGTTACCTTATAAATCCACGTGCTCTTAACCTAAATTCCGACATTTATACAACGACAGGTAAATATCAGGTAAATATCTTACCTGAACAAACTGGACGAGAAGGTGTACAAACTTTTCTCCGGCATTTTAACAACTGTAGGTTACGTCTTTGTTCCGACTCTCTCGTAGGAATTCTTATAAATCGCAGGGTTAACAACTTCTAATGTCTCGGCGATCGATACAGGTACACACTAATCTCAAATCTAATGAGGCTCTGTAGGGGGGATCAGGGTAATATTTAAAAACCTTTATCTCGCAATGACTGTTGAAATGTGACTGATATACTCGATCGGAACAGATTGAAACAAACGGTAAAATGAAGCATGATCTTTTCGTAATCAAGTCCAAACAAAAAAAAAACACGTGTTATCATTTAAAATAAACATTAAACAATTTTGCTAGACATTTTTAAAACATTTTTTAATAAATTTTTTTGTATATATTATAATGTGTTATATGTCATTTAAAGATATTATTACACAATTTCGCTAGAACTTTTAATTTATTTTTTTTAAACTTTTAGGGAATATATATTACTTTTAAACTTCTTTTTGCTTCAAAAAATCGTTAATATTCCGCCCAATAAGAACTTTTACAAACCCAAAGTTAACTAAATCTAATTTACATAATTCTTTCTATTCCCTGGTCGTTATCATGGCTTTCCCTTCGATGTATACAAACACTTTCTCAATAGACCGTTAGCGTGTATTACACGGGTTAATAAATCCCCCCGTAACTGAAATACCGTTTTTGTTGGGTACTTAGAATCAATAGACCGATCCCCATGTGTACAAACTTAACACACAAATCAATAGAGCGTGAATATAAGGCGTAACTATCTTCTATGGGGCTTTGTTTGTTGGGAAATTATATGAATGACTTTTGTCAACTAACTTTTTCAAAGCGTAAAGAGGCCGTTTAAGGGAACCAGTATATAGAATCTATATCATTGTTATGTACAATTTTTTTTAAGACATCACCATAAATCTGTTCTTGGGGATGTTTAATTTTGAATTTATCGTTTCAGAATGCTTGAAGAAAAAGTTGTTTTAATTTGAAAAGATCGAAGTCCTGAAATTTATACCCATAATTGATAATAATTCGCTAAAATATCAAAAGTTCTCTACAATCTGAATTTATCTAGGTAAAATGAATTTTTGGTAAAAGAGTAATGTATACTAAGCTCCTACTAAAACAGGACGATAATGACTAGGAAATAGGTTTTCCGATAGCCATAACCTGGGACTATTATACCCATTTCTATAATAGTCCCAGCCATAACGTAACACATAATTTATTTCTCAATGCATTGTTTTGCTTAAACATTTGTACAACTTTTCAAATCCTCAAAGTTATCTTTGTAAAAAGAGATACACAGTGAAGAGTCTTCAATAGAAAATCAATACAGACTAGTTACACATTGTAAAATATAATGACACAATGAGCTAAAGGACTATCGAAATTTATGACATCACAGGTGTGAGACCCTTCAATTTCTGGGAGGGAGAGAGTGCGCGTAATATGATTTTTTTAACTGACCGACATGGTTTTAGGCCCAAAAAACGTAGTTCAGAGACGGATTTAGCGTCTGTACTCCTAGTACACATACTAGTATTTTGATGCAAAATTTTGGTTAATAAAAAGTGATTAAATGAGGAATCCCTGAAGCATGACTGGAGCAGGCACCTTATAATGAAAGTTTCTAGATCTGCCACTGCAGCTTCACATTTTTACATGTAAAAATCCTGTATTGTGTTGTGCAAGACAATCATTTATGTCTCTTTTGAGCAAGTTTTTATTTGACATTGTTTCAGTTCCAAGCAGACCTCGTCATGGCTTCCAAAACGGTCATATATTCTGTCTGGGAAAAGCATGAAACAGTCATCTACTTTTTGTTATCAAGACTTAAGTGACCTCGTACCTTCCCCCCCCTTTAAATCTAATGGTTTTCCCTTCTTAATACAGTGTTCATTTGGTCTTGGACTTTTCAATCAATGGGGCTTGTTATTTATAATTTGAGGAGGGAGAGATTCCTGTAACAGCTGTAAAATTTCTTCTTTCTTTTTCGAGTCATAATCATTAAACATTCATGTAACAGGTTGTTGTCTCTTTGACACATTCCCCATTTCCATTCTCAATTTTAAGTAACGGGGCACCTTGCAGTCAAACATGTGTCAACCTAAGAAATGTATCACTTCTCTCACAAACAGACAGGAAAACACTTAACATTTCTATCTATATAGCCGTGGATTGAGCCGTGGATTAGGGTTGGATAGATAGATACACATTGTCAACTATTGTAATTATTTGTTTTATTGATTTCAAACAATATAAATCAGACATATCAAATCCAAAGTAAAACTCAATTATCACGATTCACCAATAAAATTCCTGTTGTGTCGTCCCATATCTTGTACCTGCACATTTTTACCCACAATTCCTAGAATGTTCAACAGATCATCATCAGATTAAGATAGTTTTTTATATTTCGTTCAGTGGCAGATTTAGTTTCAGCTTATGCCAGAAAAGATACCTTGTTTTGGACATAAAATCTGACATCAAAAATTGTCTGCACTGCATTACATGGTTATGCCCCTTTTTTAACACTGCACCATCCACTGAGATAAGTTTGGGGATTAAACACACTCACTCATAATTTTGGCCATTAAAATTAGGCTTCATTAAAACAGACTTCATCAGAAGTAAAGTAAGCTACAAAGGCTCTGTCATTACCCCCAAACAATTCATACACTACCATTATAAAGTATGATCATCACTTTATCACAGTTATTTCCCTTTGCCATCACTTTGAAAAGAGTTATTTCCCTTTGTCATCACTTTATCAGAGTTATTTCCCTTTGTCATAAAATCGACAGAGTTATTTCCCTTTGCCATCACTTTGAAAGAGTTATTTCCCTTTACCATAACTTTGTGTGGCAAAGGGAAATAACTCTTTCTTAGTGATGGCAAAGGGAAATAATTGCAATCACTTGATATCACTGCTGGTGGTGGACATTTCTTCCCCGACGGTATCTCCAGCCCAGTAGTCAACACTTCAGTGTCGACATGAATATCATTAATGTGGTCAATTTTATAAATTTCCTGTTTACAAAACTTTGAATTTTTCGAAAAACTAGGATTTTTTTATCCCAGGCATAGATTACCTTAGCCGTAATTGGCACAACTTTTTGGAATTTTGGATCCTCAATGCTCTTCAATGTTGTACTTGTTTGGCTTTATAAATATTTTGATATGAGCTTCACTGATGAGTCTTATGTAGACAAAACGCACGTCTGGCGTACTAAATTATAATCCTGGTACCTCTGATAACTATTTGAAAGAGTTATTTCTCTTTACCAACACTTTGAAATAGTTATTTCCCTTGGAAACAAGGTTGAAAGGGAATATGACACATTTCGTTATGATACAACTTGTGTACATCTAACTTCTAGGTAACTTTCACCAGACTAGCCTGGACCTCATTAAGAAGTTTTCACATATTGTCGGTTCAATGAAAACCGTGTATCTTTGGTAGTACTGTATCATGGTAAAATGTAAGCAGTACAAAATCAGGAATTTTTACTATACTATACATCTACAGAATACTACTGCATCTATAAACACAATTATTGCACTTCAGGTCGACTAGAGGGTCACACAGTTTAAGGTTAGGGTTACAATTATTGCTCTACACTTGTATTATATTCATCATTGTTTAATGTTGATCCAAAACTTGGCAGCAAAATCCCTCAGGCCTGGATGCAGTTTGCTATATGGACTCACTAGTCGAAAGAGGTCTCACTCGCTATGGATCCGTAAGGGGTTAATTTCAAACCCTATATATGTTACTTTATCTTCCCGTCTCTGCATACCACTTACGGTAGCATCAAGTGTGGATCAAAACCTTTATGGACCCTCCTTGTCTTCCTTGGGTATTGTGTCACATCTCACCATGAACATACATGAAATGTGAACCAAAGTGTATTAATGCACATAGTTAAGTTAACATGCTTTAACCATGGCTGTTCTAAAGCTTCATGTTACCAAGATAAATATCTCATACAATTGAACTATAACATAGGGCTACATAAAAAGTTATTTCTCTGAACAATGAGTAGTAAGACCCTTCAATGACCAATTGTTTTATATGTTTGTTCTGATAATTTGTGAAATATTTGCTTAACAGTACCAAGTAACTATCAAGCAAAAATGCTTTGTACAGTTTTCTACTAAATAACCAACCAACATACATTAGTACATACCAGTTTTATAAAGAATAAGTATGTAATGGTTGCCACTGGATAATAAACAATCTACTCAGTTCATGGCATTAAACATGCTGTTACCAGTGATATTGTTGGCTTTTTTCAAAACTACCTCTATCCTTTTTTATTGGGAAAATATGCGTCATTTTCATCAGATTGGGAAATTTAAAATAAACCATGAATTTGACTGAAACTTCAATTTACAGACCCATTTTCAAGTGTCAAACCCTGCTTTAAAATAAGACCCAATTTTGTCAGTGATCATACATAAATAGACCCTCAAATGTGCACATATAGTCATTTTAAGCAAGAAAATTGTTTAAATGAGTGTTTTTCAGTTTGAATTCATGCACAATTACTACTGAGACCAAGGATCCGGAAATTTTTCCATGTCATTTCGGTCATTTTTTTTTTTTGTGATGTAATATTATCATGATGCACAAAAATGAATGTTTCTGAGGGTGACAAGTCTTGCACAAGGACAAGTAAAGACCTTATCTGTGAAATATTAGTTCAAACAAGTGTGACCGAAATTATTTCTGTAAAAAAAAAAAAAAGACCAAAATCCCAATAAATCATTTCGGTCTTCTGAGTTTCCAAATCGGTCATGACTGGCATATATGACCGTTTCCGGACCCTTGTCTGAGACTGCACTGTTTGGGAAAAAGTTGTCTTTTTGGGAATAATTTTAAGCCATTTTTTTTTCAAATTGGGATACTTCTCCAGGGGAAAAAGTCTGTATTCTCCACTAATTTAAGGCAAACAATATCACTGGTTACAATACCCAAGGCCAAAATAAAAATATGGTTTGTTTCCCCTCGCCCGACCGACTCAGAGAAATCCTGCCGACTCAAAAGTTTTTATTCCGTTTTTTTGCAACATTTTTTTTTTTTTATTTCCGGAAATTTTTCGGGGTTGTTTCCGGTGCCGATGATCCTTTTATGGTGACCGGAAGTTTCTAATTTTTCATCGGATTCTATTAAAAGTCCAGAAACGATACGAATATTTAGGTGGTCTGCTATGAAATGTCGTCTACACGAGGAGACAAAAGAGTTAAGGGTGGCGGAACGTTTACCTTGTGTTCTTCAGTAATTGCAAAATGTGGTAATGAAATAAAAAACTTGTGCAAAAATCACCTGTACGAGTATGAGGATCAAGAAACATGGAACGACGTGCTGCATGACGTTTTGGAAGGAGAAAACTTCCCATTCCACAAAACTGACACTATTACTACATGTGTTTCCGATAAATTAACGGGAACGGCAACTTTTAAGCCAGATATGGAAGAACCCATCAGAATCGTAAAGGAATTTGACAGAACATTGAAATATGTAACCTTTACTATAAACAGAGACAAAGATGTTGGTTTGACCAACCCAGACAGTAGGAAAACCACTTCTACAACACAGTCGGCCTTCACTGTCATGATGAATTCCTGTAATTGTAAAAAGGATCCCAAACATAAGGATATAAAAGCAGCAAATTTCACAGGTAGGTAAATTGAAACATAATCATTTCTCAAAGAGGGGATTGGTTTCTTTAGGATAAGGGAAACCTTCTCCCATCTCCTCTTTTTTGTTGCATCTAACAGTCCTGGGTTAAGGGTTGGGGGTAAAAAGCTTTAAAATGGGGGGAACCCCTGCTCAAATTTTTTTTGGTTACAGCAAATTTGTTCAAAAAAACTAATATACCATACAGATAAAACCATATATCCAATTATTTTTTTTTTTGCATCTTTGACACGTGAATGATAACCTGGCAGTGGTAAGAGGAAGGGCTTGTTACTGAATAGCTGCGGAACCGTAGCTCTTTAGGTCCTTGTGGTATTTTTTTATTTTTTGCAGACTCCGCTAAAAATAAAAAAAATAACATAAGGACCTAAAGAGCTACGGTTCTGCAGCTAGTTACTGAATGGTTATGGGTTCGACTCTGGTCACCGTCAATATTGTGTTGTTACCTTGGGCGAGATATTTTAATTTGAAAACAGAATACGTATGTCATGTATGATAAAGATTTCAAATCATTCAAATGAATACTTTAATGCTATATACATGTAGGATTATTTTAAATTTTGAAATTTGATTTTTTGCAGGTGATGGGAAAGTATTTGTAAGACTTCAATTGTCATGCTCTAGCCACATTGAATTTGCCTTTTGTGCCTCCAATATTGGTAGGGTGGATCTATGTGCTCATTGTGCTTCACCTGAAACGAACAAGGATCAAGAACTGCTAAAAAAATTTAAAGTCGTATTACCTGTTTGTGGAGAGTGTATCCAAAGAAAGAAAGATATCCCCAAAAGAAATCCCAAAAACTGAAATGTTGACATTCATATTTGTATTTTCAAAAGTACTTAATGAAGAGACTCTGACACCCAGAACCGCAACAGTTTTTCTGCTGTTTTATTGATTCATTGTTTGAAGTTCTGTCCGACATTTGTTTTATTTCTATTAATTTGTTTTCAATCTAGTCATTTGTTTAATTCAAAATTCATTAAAGCATTAAAATCTGTCTGATGTATTGATAAATAAGTGTCAAGGCTATTCCAGCAAAGAATCTACCCCCTCATTACTCAGGACTTAAAAATCACTTTGTATCTATTGAGACTATATGCATATTAGTTTAGTTTGTTATCTTTTAGCTCAAATAAAGTTCATTCTAATAATTTTATTAATATTGGTGATTTCCTCAATGTCAGAAGCAAAATCTGAGTCCTGAGCTGTCAGAGGGTAAATTGTTTGATGGAACATTCTTCAGGTTGAACAACTACAGTACATGCATATATATATTTAAAACAGTTTGCTACTTAGTAGTCACTGTCAAAGAGGGGAAAAAATCACAGTCATGAACAATTCTGAGATACAAATCCAAATAAAATCAAATAAAATTAATGTCAAGTTGACACCTGACACAGAGAGCTACAAACATTTAGACAATTTAACACGTACATTTAAGTTGCTACAGATGGCTATATATGCCAGACATACACATAATCGATTTGTTTTGCTCTGTTGGATATTAAAAAAAATATCAAGATATAAAAAAAAAAAAAAAAAACCTACCGACCTACCCACCTACAAAAATGTGGGTAGGGGTTTGGGGAAACATACATTCTTTTAATTGTGGCCCAAATGGTTACCACAGAAGCAGGCTATTTGTGTTGTTTGGGTTCATAGTACATTTATATATATTCCTTTTCTCTATGTAAGTGTAATTTCACGATATTCCAGATAACAAACATGGCACTCCAGTTAGGCATCAGTGAATCCCTATATAATCAACAAAATTTTTCCCATGAAAGCCCCCCCCTTAACTTAATCAACAAATCTAACCTTTTGTGATTCAGCTCGGTTAATCTCAGAAATAACTCATGTCGTCATGAACATTCACTCAACCAATACCTTCCCGACACTTTTTTTTCAGCAATTTGATAAAAAATTTGTAAGGGTTCCACGGAACCCGGTGTCTCGCCTACTTTTTCTGTTAATCGCAGACTCAACAAAAATGAGGAAAAACATCAATAAAAATTTCCCTCACGATACTGTCTTTTGATTGAAAGAAGCTTCCAAGTTTGGTAAAAAAAAATCCAGGATAATTTATGAATCTAATAAATGTTTTATAAACTTTAACTGCAGACTGTATGTAATGTTAACTGGAAGAAAAACTAAGTCCATTTATAAGTAAAATACGGAAAAAGTGATTTTTTTTTTTTACAAAATTTACTTCTGAATAATATCTTATGATCAGAAATAAGCTTTTGTCTAAGTTTGGTAGAAATCCATGATAGTTTAAGAACATTATAAAAATTTTAAAAACTTAAACCACAGAGTGAATGTTTTGTTTCTGGCAAAAAAACTAAGTCCATTTATAAGTAAAATACGGAAAAGTGGAAATTTATTTTTACAAAATTTTCTTCTTGATACTATCTTATGATCATAAACAAGCTTCTGTCCAAGTTTGGTACAAATCCTTGATAGTTTATGAAAGTTATTAAAATTTTAAAAACTTTAACCACAGAGTGAATGTAATGTTTCCTCGCAGAAAAACTAAGTCCATTTATAAGTAAAATACGGAAAAGTGGAAATTTATTTTCACAACATTTTCTTCTTGTTACTATCTTATGATCATAAACAAGCTTCTGTCCTAGTTTGGTACATATCAAGGATAGTTTATGAAAGTTATTAAAATTTTAAAAACTTTAACCACAGAGTGAATGTAATGTTTCCTCGCAGTAAAACTAAGTCCATTTATAAGTAAAATACGGAAAAGTGGAAATTTATTTTCACAACATTTTCTTCTTGTTACTATCTTATGATCATAAACAAGCTTCTGTCCTAGTTTGGTACATATCAAGGATAGTTTATGAAAGTTATTAAAATTTTAAAAACTTTAACCACAGAGTGAATGTAATGTTTCCTCGCAGAAAAACTAAGTCCATTTATAAGTAAAATACAGAATTTGGAATTTTATTTTTACAAAATTTACTTCTGGATACTTTCTTATGATCATAAACAAGCTTCTGTCCAAGTTTGGTAGAAATTCAGTATAGTTTAAGAAAGTTATTAAAATTTCAAAAACTTTAACCACAGAGTGAATATTTGTGGACGCCGCCGCGGCCGCCGACAACGGAATGTAGGATTGCTTAGTCTCGCTTTTTCGACTCAAGTCGAAGGCTTGACAATAAAGGAAAGGACCATCTTTTTTTAAGTTTGGTGAATTTCATTCATGCTAATTGTAAGGATTTGAAGATTAAGGGGAGTCTGACACAGAGGCTGCAGAAGAAGTAATAGTGAAAAGAATAGACAACAATCAATCAGTAATCAGTAATCAAAAAAATATTACAAGAAAGCTTCAAATTTTATTGAAATTATTTTGATAAATTTCATTTTTGTAACCTTCTGTCAGGCTATCCCCTTTTTGTTTCCGTTAACTCGAGTTCTCATCCAAATTTTATGAAATTCATACACAAAGCAAAGAATTAAAACTTGCAGACAAGAGTTTGAAATTATTTTGTTAAAATCTCTAACTGATAGATGAACAAGTTCCAATAATCATAAAATCTCAGGACTCCTGATGCAGACAGCTGACTAAGGAATGTGATCTTAATTAAAAACATTTAAATAATTGAATTAATACAAATCATTCTGCCATTACAGTTTGATGACTTGATTTTTAGATTTTTATCTTCCGAGTTGAATGAACATGAATTCAATCCCTAACTGCACCCAGGCCTAAATTAATATATTGTTTGTTTCCCCAATCCCGACCCTGCCAAGCCAGGTGTGGATCGGAAGGTCGGGAAATAATTTTATTTTTTCCAAAAAGCTTGAACAACATTGGACGATCCTGCAAGCCTGAAAATGGGAAATGAATAAAATAATATTTGACTTAAATTTGACAATAAAATTTTATGAGTAGCACTGTTTTTGCAGGGTCGGTCGGGATTGGGGAAACAAACAATATTTTATTTTAGGCCCCATCAAATATGTTTATTATGATGAATTTGATAGTCAGATAGTTGTCTTTTAAATAAGCAAAATAATTTTTTTTGTAACATCTCCCCCTTTTTTTAAATTTTGGAATTTTGAACTTGATCTGTGTTTGTGGTAATAAGCATTGTTTATAAGTTTTTAAACATTTGTTTGAAACTAAAGTTAGAGAAAAGAAACCAAATTGGGACTTTCAGAAGAAGACTGCTAAGGATAAAAATTAATGCCCCCCCCCCCCCCCCCCCCCCTCTACTACAGCAAGGTTTAACTACGTTTTAACAGGCAGATGGAATGGTCAAGGGTAATAATTAATGACCCCTCTGCCATGCTGGTAATTGCACAAACTGCTTACATCCAAGTAATAGAGGACACCCAACTGACCTTCATACAATGAATTGACCTTCATACTATGTTTGAAGAGGATGAAGGTTTAACAATTTACAAGGTCACCTGTAGGATAACCTTCATACAATTTGAAAAAGTCTCTTTTTTCTGAAACTGTCTTAATACACCGGAATTTACATGAATTTTGTCATAAATTGTTTTTATATTCATATTCTGAAATTCTCTCAAACCATTCCTTATAAAGTCATAAATGTAAAACTTTACCAACAAGAATGTGTCCATCCACACTTTCATTTTTTATGTTCAGTGGACTGTGAATATGGGGTAAAATCTTTAATTAGGCATTAAAATTATAAAGATCATATCATAGGGAACATGTGTACGAAGTTTCAAGTTGATTGGACTTCAACTTTACCAAAAACTAGCTCGACCAAAAACTTTAACCTGAAGCGGGACAGACAGACAGATGAACAAACAGACGCAGACCAGAAAACATAATGCCCTTAAATGGGGCATAAAAAGCAAGACTATTAGTTATGTCTAAAACACGGTTAAAGTTCACATCTGAATAATCAACTAATTAATACAGATTAGTTTAATCCATTAATCCGTTAATCCATGCAGAGATTAAATAAAAGCTGGGTCATTGCCCCATTCAGGGTGTGGATAGGGGGTTATTCATTTCTGCATTCTTTAATTTGTACCCCTCTATAACATGTATTTATATTTTAGCAACTTGTTATTCTCTTTTCTTTATTTTTTTTGCTCATTTCTGTCTTCTTTATATTTTTTGCTCTTTTTCTCTATTCTGTAAACCCCCTATCGGCTATTCTGTTCACCCCCTATCGGCTATTCTGTTAAACCCCTATCGGCATACTCTTAAAACTCCTGTCTTACCCTAGTTTAATTCCTGCAACAAAAAATGTTGAAATTCAAATAGTACAAATGGAAGATAGTCAGCTAAAGTCAGTGTTGTCTATAGATTTATCAGAGTTCGTGAAAAGTGGTGGTCTTCAGAATTTTACCACCAAAATTTGGCATAGGACTAACACAATTTTAGTATTTTTCAATAGAATTAATAGCGAGGACCTGCAGATTTTCTTCAAGGATCACCAGGGAAAAAAAGATTTCACAACCTCTGCAATATTTTTATAAATACAAGTTTTAATTTAGAGTGAAAAGTTTGAAACTGGATATCTTTTGCTTGGCCTATTTAATTCATTAAGGGGTAAGAATATCAAAAGTACACAGGTTAAAAGAACGAAAGTGGGCCTTTAAAGACTTTTTAAAAGGATGAATTATACATCAAATTTCATATTCTTTCACAAATTCTAAATAAATATTCAAATGAAGAATGTTTATACTTTCCAATAACTTTTGCAGTTTTTTCTATTACCTATCATTTTGTAAAGAATTTAAACCTTAGGTTTGCAATACACACAACATTTAATCCTTTTTTTATCGACCATTGCTTATCAAATTAATTCCACGTTACCAATTCTTGTCTTAAAATACAAACGAAGACAAACCTGCCAAGAGTTGTCTAAACTTGTTTAAATTACACATTCAATATTTCATAACTCGTCTCTTGAAAAGTTTTTGGTCATAAGAAAAAAATCAATTTGGATTATAAATACGAACTACCTTATCTATACCTTATTCAAGATTTAAAGTTAAACATGTGTTTGATATTCATGTTAATGACTTTAGCAGACCACTACCCTGGTAGTAGGAAATTTTAATAGTGGAATCAGGGGGTTTCACCATTTCCAAAATCCTGGACCTAAGTACAACATGAATTATAAGGATTCATTGAAAACATTTTTTTTTTTTAGAAAAAAAATAGTCAGAAAATAAAATGTACTTTAGTACTTAAGGAACCTACAGAAAATATCTTCTAACATGGAAATTAACAAGCAATGTTTTACTTAGCATTTATAAACATTTATTAAACAAGAATGTGTCCACAGTACACGGATGCCCCACTCGCACTATCATTTTCTATGTTTAGTGGACCGTGAAATTGGAATAAATTCTCTAATTTGCATTAAAATTACAATGATCTTATCAAAGGGAACATGTATACTAAGTTTCAAGTTGATTGGACTTCAACTTCATCAAAAACTACCTTGACCAAAAACTTTAACCTGAAGCGGGACAAACGGACGGACGAACGAACGGACGGACAGACGGACGAACGGACGCACAGACCAGAAAACATAATGCCCCTCTACTATTGTAGGTGGGGCACAAAAAATGACAATAAATAAAACTTGTAAAAGTTGTGTCACACTTGCTGTAGACACTGTCAAGGGCTAGAGTGGAAATGTAATCATCATAATCAGTCAAATAAGAAATCAATCATCATAATCAGTAAAATAAGAAATTAATCATCATAATCAGTAAAATAAAAAATTAAACAAAAAAAAAGTTTTTTCAATCTTGATTCTGATCTTTTAGTCATACAAAAAAGTTTTATAAAATTCAAATTTATTTATTTCACCTCTATTCAAATTTGGACTATGTATAGGTTCAAATCAGAGATTGATTGTTTCTTGCTTCAAATTGAGTGGCATATATTTCAAATATATATTAATTAATAACAAGATCATTGTTACCTTATAATTTTGTATTGCTTCCCTGCCTCCGATTTCCAAGTTAAATCCATTCTTTAAATATGGTTAATACTCCTATTGGACCTGAAATTTAAAATAATCATTTAATTTCACTTCCTGTGATGTAGAGAAGTGAAGAAAACAAGCTACTACAAGCTACTGCAAGCTACACATGAATCCCGCCTTTATGTTTAATAGTTAATTGACAAATATGCGTTTACAATTGTCAATATCTAATATAGGCATGTTGACATAATCTTATAGACACATATTAAATACAGACAGATTTCTTTAACCTTTACAAATCTCGTTACTCAATGGATGTTATGTATTTAAATACACATTGCTGAGGAGTGATGTTATATGTTTAAATACGCATCTCATTCAGTCAAACACTTTCAATTATCAAACGTGCAACAACAAAAAAACTTTATTTTTTTTCTAATTTTCTATTTATTTCAACACATGTTCAACTTATGAAATTTAAGGTGGTAACCAACACCTTGACTAAAATTGATTCGTCCCATTTAATTTTTTAAAATTTTGACAAAATGTTTACTTTGACACTTTCACAAAAATATATAACTTTCAAAAAATTTCAACCAACCACTTTATCAGAAAAATTTCATTGGTTATATAGCAGTTTGACAAACCCAACAGCGGGCTTATTTTAATCACTAAGAACTGTAATATTTCAAAACAATACAAAGTTATTAAAATGTTTAGTTGATTCTTACAGAGTTTGGCGAAGCCGGACAACAGCTTGGTGCTTTACAGCAAGGGGTCTGGGGCCGCTTCTTTGGAAAGCCTAGCTGGCCTGTCTAAGACCATCATGAAATGATGAGTTTATTTACATACGTTCAGGGATAAACGAAGCCATGATATATTTTGTGAACATATAGTCCAATCTGTATGTTTATATAACAACCCAGACATTGGAAGCCATGATATAACATAGTTTAATCTGTAGGTTTATATAACAAACCAGTCATTTTTTCCTAAAAATTTATTACCTCATTATTAAAGAAAATAAAAAGATCATTTAATATCAGGTACTGTGGATTCATTATTATTCCTTGGATACCAATTTTCGTGGATTTCGTGGGCAGAGTCAAACCACGAAATTAAATGTTCAACGAATGATAATTTTTCTATAGATTTGTATGCAGACTTCAGCAAAACCACGAATTTAAATATCCATGAATATGCAAGTTTTTCTTAATCCACGAAAATTGGTATCCACGAAAATAAATGAATCCACAGTACATATACAATGAGTTTTGTTAACAAGGCTTCACACATTACACACTGTGTATTCATTATTCTAATGCAACATTGTTTGCAACGTTCATTTTGATTGGATAACATGAACATTGGTATAGGAAGATATTCATTTTGATTGGATAACATGTACAACGGTATAGGAAGATATTCATTTTGATTGGATAACATGAACATCAGTATAGGAAGATATTCATTTTGATTGGATAACATGAACATCGGTATAGGAAGATATTCATTTTGATTGGATAACATGTACAATAACCCCATCACTAAAGACAGACCTCTAAACAAGTCCATTCAAAGTCCAATAAACCCATCACTGAAGACAGACCTCTAAACAAGTCCATTCAAAGTCCTATAAACCCATCACTGAAGACAGACCTCTAAACAAGTCAATTCAAAGTCCAATAAACCCATCACTGAAGACAGACCTCTAAACAAGTCCATTCAAAGTCCAATAACCCCATCACTGAAGACAGACCTCTAAACAAGTCCATTCAAAGTCCAATAAACCCATCACTGAAGACAGACCTCTAAACAAGTCCATTCAAAGTCCAATATACCCATCACTGAAGACAGACCTCTAAACAGGTCCATTCAAAGTCCAATAAACCCATCACTGAAGACAGACCTCTAAACAAGTCCATTCAAAGTCCAATAACCCCATCACTGAAGACAGACCTCTAAACAAGTCCATTCAAAGTCCAATAACCCCATCACTGAAGACAGACTTCTAAACAAGTCCATTCAAAGTCCAATAAACCCATCACTGAAGACAGACCTCTAAACAAGTCCATTCAAAGTCCAATAAACCCATCACTGAAGACAGACCTCTAAACAAGTCCATTCAAAGTCCAATAACCCCATCACTGAAGACAGACCTCTAAACAAGTCCATTCAAAGTCCAATAAACCCATCACTGAAGACAGACCTCTAAACAAGTCCATTCAAAGTCAATAACCCCATCACTGAAGACAGACCTCTAAACAAGTCCATTCAAAGTCCAATAAACCCATCACTGAAGACAGACCTCTAAACAAGTCCATTTAAAGTCCAATAACCCCATCACTGAAGACAGACCTCTAAACAAGTCCATTCAAAGTCCAATAAACCCATCACTGAAGACAGACCTCTAAACAAGTCCATTCAAAGTCAATAACCCCATCACTGATGACAGACCTCTAAACAAGTCCATTCAAAGTCCAATAAACCCATCACTGAAGACAGATTGATCATGCACATCATTTATAATCATTTTAGGGCCATTCAAAGTATTTATCAAGATAATATAAAACCAATGAACAAAACCCATCTATATATAATACACTGTGAAAAATCTGATCTCAAAACTATGCACATTTATATGAGTACTATTATTTCTTTGTATTTATTCCCGGTCAATTAACCATGCATCCATATAAAGGACTTTGTTATATCAAGTTTAAATGCCGAATTATTAAACTGATGGTTCTATTGAATAATAATACAACCAAATTTAAATAGAATCCGTCCTATACATCTTTTATTTACTGACGGTAACCCAAGCAGAACAATCATCGCTTCTTCAATGAAGGATAGAACAATGTTATAAACTGCACTGATATCAGGTCAAAGGAAACCACAAGAATTTTCATGGTATAATACATCAAATATAACATAGTCGTTGATGATATTGACATGATAATCTTCAATGTTTGAGAAAACCCTACGAAAATTTACCTAATTTTCTTTATAGTCTTCTGCCTTAACCACAAGTCCTACAGCAATTGCTTGAAAAACTGCTTTCAGGCTTGTAAAATTCTTCTCTTTAAGCCAACAGAAACAATCTTAAATTGAACTTTGGGCTTGAGGACTCGAAAGTTTATCTTGAAGGCTGTCTTTAGGAAGAAATCTTGAGTTTTTAGAAAGTTCTTTGCCCAATTTAGCTTTAGTTTGACTTTAGCAGCTGCTTATATTTACAAGTCAAATCATCCAAAACATAGATAAAAATAAATGGGAAATGATTCCATGGGGACATAGATGATGCCCCTGCAAGCATATAACATTATAACTGGACATCACTCAAGAACTAAAAAAAGTTACGCTACCAAAATAGGTACTTGATCTGAGTTTTGAGGTAATATACATTGTTCCTAAGTTTATCACATTTGGTTCAGACAAACGTAAGTTGGGCCAGGTGAGCTGAAAATAGAGATACCTTACATACAAAAGACAAAATTGAACAGAGGACAAACAGGAACATAAGAGACAAGATAAAAATAGAGAAGATATTTACATGGATTCTGAGGTGGCACTAGCAAAGTATGAAGGCCGGGACAAGTGCAATACAAATATAATTTACTGCATTGCTCAAATCCCAACCATTACACCAGGCTCATCACAGTCAAACCTGAATCACATCAGAGAAATTGTCTAACTGGACACAAAAAACAAAGTACAACAATTGATTGTCAATGAACCTAGTATTCAATTCTAACATCAGAGTAATTGTCTAACTGGACACAAAAAAAAAAAGTACAACAATTGATTGTCAATAAATCAAGTATTCAATTCTAACATCAAAGAATTTGTCTGACTGGACACAAAAAACAAAGTACAACAATTGATTGTCAATGAACCAAGTATTCAATTCTAACATCAGAGAAAGTGTCTAACTGGACACAAAAAACAAAGTACAACAATTGATTGTCAATGAACCAAGTATTCAATTCTCACATCAGAGAAAGTGTCTAACTGGACACAAAAAACAAAGTACAAAAATTGATTGTCAATGAACCAAGTATTCAATTCTCACATCAGAGAATTTGTCTGACTGGACACAAAAAACAAAGTACAACAATTGATTGTCAATGAACCAAGTATTCAATTCTAACATCAGAGAATTTGTCTGACTGGACACAAAAAACAAAGCACAACAATTGATTGTCAATGAACCAAGTATTCAATTCTCACATCAGAGAAAGTGTCTAACTGGACACAAAAAACAAAGTACAACAATTGATTGTCAATGAACCAAGTATTCAATTCTCACATCAGAGAAAGTGTCTAACTGGACACAAAAAACAAAGTACAACAATTGATTGTCAATGAACCAAGTATTCAATTCTCACATCAGAGAAAGTGTCTAACTGGAAACAAAAAACAAAGTAAAACAATTGATTGTCAATGAACCAAGTATTCAATTCTCACATCAGAGAAATTGTCTAACTGGACACAAAAAACAAAGTACAACAATTGATTGTCAATGAACCAAGTATTCAATTCTAACATCAGAGAAAGTGTCTGACTGGACACAAAAAACAAAGTACAACAATTGATTGTCAATGAACCAAGCATTTAATTCTAACATCAGAGAAAGTGTCTGACTGGACACAAAAAACAAAGTACAACAATTGATTGTCAATGAACCAAGTATTCAATTCTAACATCAGTGAGGTCCTGTGAGCACTAAAGGGTGAAGAGAATCGTAATAAAACAATAATATGTATTTTGATCGGTATGTTTGAACTTGGGATTGGAATTATTTCCCTTTGTTCATGATTGCACATTGTAGTTATTTCCCTTTGTTTGTGATTGCACATTGTAGTTATTTCCCTTTGTTTGTGATTGCACATTGTAGTTATTTCCCTTTGTTTGTGATTGCACATTGTAGTTATTTCCCTTTGTTTGTGATTGCACATTGTAGTTATTTCCCTTTGTTTGTGATTGCACATTGTAGTTATTTCCCTTTGTTCATGATTGCACATTGTAGTTACTTCCCTTTGTTTGTGATTGCACGTTGTAGTTATTTCCCTTTGTTCATGATTGCACATTGTAGTGATTTCCCTTTGTTTGTGATTGCACATTGTAGTTATTTCCCTTTGTTTGTGATTGCACATTGGAATTATTTCCCTTTGTTTGTGATTGAACATTGTAGTTATTTCCCTTTGTTCATGATTGAACATTGTAGTTACTTCCCTTTGTTTGTGATTGCACATTGTAGTTATTTCCCTCTGTTTGTGATTGCACATTGTAATTATTTCCCTTTGTTTGTGCACATTGTAGTTATTTCCCTTTGTTTGTGATTGCACATTAAAGTTGAGCCTATTTTTTTTATAACAGATTCAGAGAAAAGGTTTACTTCACAAACATATCATAATTCATGTACACATTATATTGTCAAGTTACTATAAATATAACAGCAACAAACTCATTCATGTCATAAGGCCAAAAAAAATATATGTCTGTTTCCTGTTTCCCCGACTGACCCTGACTCAAACCCCTCGACCCTAGATCTTTTTATTCAAATCCGGAAAAAAATCGTTTCTGGTCCGGAAAAATTCATTTCCGGTCCGATCCAGATCCGTATTTTACTATGCCCAAACAATCAAAATGGCTGCTCCCAGCACAAATGTGCTACAATTAAGGTTAAAAAATGTCAGCACTGGGAGGATTATTCAATTTAAGCTTCTTTAAAGGGATTAAATCATTTTGGGGTACAGGACCCTAACCAAACATGACATGTAACCGACTGCAAATCTGACAGGGAGTGCAAAAATAAAAAAAAATAAAAAATAAAAAATCCCGACCTACTGACCCTGATTTATTTGCCTTGGAAGCAGGAAACGGAAATATATTTTTTTTTGGCCTAATTCAAAACACTTCACACTCTTTGGAATTAATATAAACGGGAAAGCTTTAAATATAGATTACAATGGCCGCACAGCCAGCTTTAACAGATTAGAATGGCCACACAGCCTTTGTGGCAACATGTTATGCACTCAGAAGTCTGGGACAAAAGGTTGATATTCAGGGTTCGACACTAACGGTAGTCCGGTGCCCCCCTAAAATCTAGGAGGACTACCAAAACATGGTTAATCAGTAGTCCTGTGGACCACCTGGAAATTTGTATATGGTCTGGCTATTTCAATGCTAAAAATTGGCATAAAAGTCCTCCCAATTATGTTTACATTTTTCAAAGACAGTGATGGCATTTGGAAGAACGTAAATTTTATATTATCATTATGAAAGCACTTTTAAGATCCAGATTTCTGATCAGAATCTTCACAGTGTTTGTAACACATGGGATTTTCAATGTAAAATGAAAATGTCTGATAACCAAAATGTGAAGAAACTGCAGATTAGACAGCAAAGGTCAGCAATAAAAACGTAGGTGTCAGAGTTAAAAAAAAAAATTACTTCCAAATTTTGGAAAAGAAAATTATTATCCCTAAATAAAGAAACAGGAAGAGGTAGTTTGAAAAAAAAGCCAACAATATTTTTTGGTGGCTTTCTTATTAAAAAAACCCATATATGCATGTCATTCAAAATGGTATTAAAGGCATTTTGTTTTAATAATAATGATAATAATAATAATTCTTTATTTAAAGAGGGTTACACAGTTAACTGTAAAGCTAATCTTCCCTGAGGCCCTCATGAAATACAATGAAATATAACAAACAATTACAAAATATCAAACAGACACACATACATGAACTATTAAATATTCAAAATATTAGGTAAAAGTTACAAATTCATATATGCCATGTATAGTATTGGCATCAACAATATCATAAGTTTGAGTAAATGTGTGAAAATTATTATGCATATAAAAAATGCACAGCTTCTTAATGTTCCATCAAGTAATTTTTTTAAATCTTTTTTTAATGAGCTTGTACTTGAGGTTGATTTTTTCAGGGATATTGGTAAGTTATTCCATAAAATAGATCCTGAATATATAAAAGATTTCTTATAAAGCTCTGTTTTGGCTTTTGGAACTTGTAAATTTTTGCAAGAGGCATTTCTCAAACAATATTGGTTTATTTCTGGCATTTCTTTAAACTTTTCAGGGAGATATACAGGCCTGAGGGGCTTCATTCTTAAGGCATTTATGCATCAAAACTGATTTGTGGTTTGAGATTCTGCTCTCTACTGTCATCCATCCAAGCTGTTTAAACAGTGGAGCTGATGATGAAAGTGGATCAGCATCTAAAATAAGTCTTGCAGCCCTTTTCTGCAATTTTATTATTCTGACTAGCTCATTTTTAGCACAACCAATCCAAATAATACAACAATAATCTATCAGTGGGAGAATATAACCATTATAAAATAATAGCAACATATCCACTGAATTGCTTTCAACAGTGATGATGAAGTTGACCTCTAGTTCACAAACAAAGACATTGTATCGCTACAAGAAAAATCTTATAAACTGTTTGAAGAATTATTGAAAACTTTGACTTATTTTTATCCTTTTTTTCTAAATAATCCTGGAATAAAAGGTCAAATAACTCCACCTAACAAGGCCTTAGAAATTGTCTCAGATTGCAGATTTTGCATTCATTTTTCAAAATTTTCTGACGGTAAAAGTTCAGGAGTAATAAAATTAATTCACTGAATGTCAACTTTAATTTATCTGAACAAAAAACCAAAATATTTTCAAAACTCAAATGAACATTTGTGTGCTTTTCAGGTGCTCAGATGGCAGGAAATTGCATCTTATTTTGAAAAATTTTCTTGGGGGGGCATGCCCCCAAACCCCCCTAGCTAGTTCGGGCCGCGTTGCGACCCTCACCGGTGATAGAGGTGGACTACCAGGACTACCCAAAAATTTTTCTTGGTAGTCCTCTGGACTACATCACCTCTAATGTTAGTGTCAAACCCTGATATTGTTTCTGTAACAAAGTTAATCAAACAAATGGTTACATTTACCACACATGTCAATAGTTAACAAGTCAAATATACAATTAATAAAATTTTACTGAATGAAAATCTATTATAACGTTATTGAATACCAAGGAAGACTATTGTTTGAGTTATTGATAAGAGTCAAGACGTAAGAACAGTATACCTTTGATAACTATTTACACCACTGAGTCGATGCCACTGCTGGTGGACGTAAGAACAGTATACCTTTGATAACTATTTACACCACTGGGTCAATGCCACTGCTGGTGGACGTAAGAACAGTATACCTATGATAACTATTTACACCACTGGGTCCATGCCACTGCTGGTGGATGTTTTGTCCCCGAGGTTATCACCAGCCCAGTAGTCATCACTTTGGTGTTGACATGAATATCAATAACGTGGTCATTTTTATAAATTTCCTGTTAACAAAACTTTGAATTTTTCGAAAAACTTAGGATTTTCTTATCCCAGGCATAGATTACCTTAGCCGTAATTGGCACAACTTTTTGGAATTTTGGATCCTCAATGCTCTTCAACTTTGTACTTGATTGGCTATATAAATATTTTGATATGAGCGACACTGATGAGTCTTATGAAGACGAAACGCACTTCTGGCGTACTAAATTATAATCCTGGTACCTAACTAATTATATTGGTTTCAGTCCTCAAGTTCAACTTTTAAAATCAACATGCTTCAAGCCAGAAGTCTCTAAATAATTTATCCCTGTTTGGTTCTTTTAGAAAATCTGTCGATCATCAGAAAAATATAAAAATACCAAAATTATTATTATTCTGATGCAAATTTTCTGTGGTCAGAATCCTTTGAACCACAAACAGTCCAGGACTCTTCTTGAGCTCAATTCTTAAAAAAAAAACTTTAGAAAGATACTATAAATCATTGATTTATTTATTTAACAAGCCTCTAAGCCAAATCAAAAAAATAATGTGTGTTTCAAATTTCCCTACCTACCCTTTATTTTAAGCTAAGAAATAGCCTCTATGGTCGGGTTGTTGTCGCTTTGACACATTCCCCATTTCCATTCTCAATTTTACCTTAAAAGTTTCTTTTTGTAATTTTTTCAATAAGGAGTATCGAGGTACATGTACATGTATCAAGCAAATAAACCTTGAACTCTAGTATATAATATGATCTATATGGAAATACCCAGTTTGGCAGTTATAAATGTTGGTAACCAATTTATATATAGAATGAGTTCTATACATGACCATGATGATACAAGAAAAACAGAAATTTAAGTAATAGACCTCACTAAATTTTAGGGGCCATTGGTGAGTGGACCCTGCTATAAATTTCAAAACCCTGAAGAAAAAAAATTAAGTTACCAGTTTCAATATTGGTTAAAAAAAAATTAAAAATAACAGTACTTTAAATTTTCAGGTGTTCAAATTTGCTTTAAATAAATATCAAAGGATTTTCAAGTGAAATTTAAAGGTGCAATATAAAACACTAATATAAAGAATGCAAAATGAACACTTGAACAATTTATGAAATGTATGTCAAAATAAAATTTAGGATATCAATTTCTGTTTTTATTACAAGCCATGTCTTCTATTATTCTAGTTTATAAATGTTTAACAAGTCATGGCAGTCCTAGAAATTGGGATTTGATGCTTACAGAAAAGAATTGATGATTCTGCAGATTTTTCTTAGGAATGTTCATCAAAATTAACAAAAATTGAATATATTTTTTACAGGACATGCAGTCTTCACGCTGAGTGGCAGCCCTGGCAACCCAGGCTTGTAAAATTGCTCTTGGGCCTGTAAAAATCATATCTACAGGCCAACAGAATCTAACTAAACATTTTCAAAAATTGAGCTCCGGGCCTGTAAATTTAGCAGTTCATCGTGAAGACTGGACATGTGATGTGGGTCCTGTGTTAACTAATAGGAGTACTATAAGATACGTATTATGAAAGCAGCTGGGATTTTTAAAAGTTTTGTACTTACCATATTATGTGATAATTCCACTGTACACCACTGTACGGCCCGTAACAGGGGAATACCTTGGTTGACCAGTCCTATAACATACAAATGTATCACATAAACCTTATATCAACACACTGTAAAAACTTCCAATACTATCCTGACTTTTTATTTATACCTCTGAGGGGTTCAATCAAGGGCTTCTATTGACAGTTACGCTTTAAATGAGGCACACATAGAGGGAATTCAATAAAAGTTCATGAAGTTTGAAAAGATAAGAAGATTAGAAGGATTTGTTTACCTGTACAACGGTTTAAATGACCTTAAACACTTTTTTTAATGGACACTTTTTAAATTGTCCTTGGTCTTTTAGTCTTGAATGAAGAATTGTCCCATTGGTAGTCATATCACATCTCCTTATATTTAGGCCAGGATTTTTTAATTTGTTGGTTTACGGATCCGCCGACCCGATTTTGCTGATTTCCAGAATAAAAATAAAATTGACTTTTCATGCTTTTTTATTCCCGCCGACCCTAACAAATGCATTATCCCTGAAAAATAATTAAAATGTCCTTTTTTTATGAAAGGAAATGCATAAATCACTTAATACAGAAGTGATGACACTTTCTGTTGTGAAAAAATGAAACTTTCAGTTTACGCTTCTAAAAATAGACAAATCAATTATTAATGACCTTGAAATATTGTTTGCGCAAATAATTTTGCGGAACGAAATCTGTGTTTAAAACTAGTTACACAATAAGTTCGTTTCCTTTATTTGTCACCAGTCCGTAAGATGCCTGTTCTCATAGAAATAGACTTGTCCAAATGTGGACAGGTGGAAGTTCAAGACACCGAGTAAAAGTTCTGAATTTTAACAAATCATTTGAAATTTTCTTGTTTTCATAGATAATAAAAAAATATGTTCCATTTGGATAAAAAAAACGGGAATGCATGACAACTATTATTTAACCCGATATTCTCGTTTTTCCAGTGGACGAGTCTATTACGTTTTTGACACGCGTGTTGAAACTTATTTTCGTACGACGTTTTTACATTTTTATCTTTATCAGTTTTCGTGCTAATTACTATTCACCAAGTTTTAATTAAGAGCTACCGACATGAATCTCTTTTTCTTGTTTGTGAAATGACGATTTAATTTCGTCTATGTCCATGCACCCCTTTTTTATACGTCCTTGAGCTGAGAAATACTATTTCATCGAACTAAAATTTAAGAATGATGACAAAATAGTATGACAAACATATTATTAGAAAGGTGAAATATATATATATTTGTTTTGCATATCAGTTTTATGTCTTGAAAGATCTTTTTTTTTCTTTTTTTTTCCGACCGACCGACCCGACTTTTTCATGGAGAAAATCCGTAAACCAACAAATTAAAAAACTGTGGCCTTATATACATTTAAACAGTATACTCAAAAGTACAAATAAAAAATTTCTTTATACTTTATCTATTATGACAATTCATCATTAATGAAATATTATTTTATCAAATATTGGCTTGGAGGCATTCAAAGATACTGTTAAATACCATACCTATATCAAAGAGAAATGCAATCCTAATAGCAACTTGTGCAAGCTAAAATTACTTTGCAGAAAAGCTTGAATAGACTACCAGTACATGTATTTTATATAACAGACTTTTGACCACTAAGTTCATAATTTTACGACACTCGAACAGGTAACAAACACTTGAGCAAGTAAATAAAAGCTTTTAGTAGGTGCAAATGAGGGGGGTATATGTTGTATGTTTTCTATAAATCATTGGAAAACAAGTTAATTTCTCTAAATTGCACAGTTAGCAACATATATATTCCAGAGTCAAAAGCAGGTAATGTGAAAATAGTCTATTGTATATTTATTGAAGGAATGCCACCAAACAATGTATCAATTGTATGTGACCTGCTGTTTTCATAAGATAAGTATATATAGGTAAATAGAAATGATGTGATTAGAATAAGTAGCTATACTTACTATATATAGGTAAATACAGGTATTAGATAACCCTATAACCCTAATCAAACTAGAATTACAACGTAATCACTACACGTGATAAGAGATATATAAAAACTAACACAAACTGATAGCGTCTGGTTTCCTGGGAGAGTAATCTCCCTTGTATCAATGTGAAAGTTCTGCTTTATCTCTCCGTTGGTGATAAGTAAAATGCTGTTAAATTTTAACTGTTACCTAGAAGCTTGTTCTACAATGAGTGGCCGTGATTGTAGTCGGGATAGACTGGCAGCCAATCGCCAACCAGATAGGCTATGGAAATAAATGGTCAAATAAACCGTGTGGAAATCTATGGTCGTGCGTCAAAATCTCCAACGTTTAGATAGGCTATAGAAACAGGTTGATTTATCTAACAATAATTGCTTCAAGTTTAGACAACTTCTCCGTTTAATTTTAGAACTTCTTGAGTAAGCAATTTAGGCTTCAATACATGTATTTTTTAAACCTTTTTTTTTTTAATGAATCAAAAACTCAAATGGCAGAGTCAGATTACAATTTGATTAGAGCAGTCATTTGAATGGTAGTGACACCTTTACTTAATCAATACTTAAAGGAAAATCTATTTATATAGCTATTTATCGATTCATGGAAGAAAAGGTGATAATCTTTTGATTTTTACCAATATGCAAA
The DNA here is from genome assembly GCF_965363235.1 of Mytilus galloprovincialis. NCBI lineage: Eukaryota > Metazoa > Mollusca > Bivalvia > Mytilida > Mytilidae > Mytilus > Mytilus galloprovincialis. Next base: position 85,891,611 of record NC_134848.1, read on the forward strand.
AATTATGAATATGATTATCCATAACCCTATTTTTTCATAAGTAGCCATTGCAGTTTGACAAATCTTTTTTCTCCTTTGCAACTGAGGAGGTGGCTTTTGACTTACATTTTGGGTTCTGTAAAATCTAAGGACTTCACAATAACATAATATATTTAAATTAATAAGAAATTAACAGGGTTCAACCGTACCACACCAGACTTAGTGAACAAAGTCACTTTAGAGAAAAAATCCAAGGAGAAGTTTATGTCACACTCTATTTTCAGTAAAAGTTCCCCAAATGTTGCCTCATGATTTGCGAAAAAATCTTGATCCAAACGTAAATGACCCGATAGTTGACCAATACTTTAAATGTTTTCCCAAATTCAGATTTGATTTGTCTGCAACATTTTACTTTAACAGTAACTCAATTTTGCGATATCTGTTTCTACTAATTTATACCGCTATCTTTGTTATTGAAAATTGTAGATGGCGCTCTTTTATCATTCAAAACTTAAATTACTTACTCATTCCATATTGATAAGCAGTTTTAATTCAGATCATCTTATATACTAGGCCAGGGTTTTTTAATTTGTTGGTTTACGGATTTTACCAATGAAAAAGTCGGGTCGGTCGGTCGGCAAAAAAAAAGAAAAAAAAATATGCTATTTTGTCATCATTTCTTAGATTTTAGTTCGATGAAATCAGCTGTCATAAACATCGCATGACATTCTAATAATTTCCCGTAAACAAAAAATGGACGGGGACTGCACGGATATCGTCATTTCACAAACATGAAAAACAGATTCGCATAGCTCTTAATCAATTCCCGATAACTTGGTGGGCTTGGTGAATTACGATCTTCAAGCACGAAAACTGATAAAGAAGAAAAAATGTAAAAACGTCGTACGAAAATAAGTTTCAACACACATGTCAACAAACGTAATGGACACGTCCACTGGAAAAACAAGAATATCTGTTTAATCTGTTGTCATGCATTCCCGTTTTTTGGACGATATTTTTTTATGATCTATGAAGCAAGAAAATTTCAAATGATTTGTTAATATTTAGTACTTTAACTTGACGTCTTCTACCTGTCCACATTTGGACAAGTCTATTTCTATCAGATGATGCATCTTATGGACTGATGACAAATACGGTATAAAACGAATTGATTTTGTAATTGGTTTTAAACACAGGTTTCGTTTCGCAAAATTATTTGCGCAAACCACATTTCAAGGTCAGTTATAATTGATTTGTCTATTTTTAGAAACGTAAACTGGAAGTTTTATTTTTTTCACTACAGAAACATTAGAAAGTGTTATCAATTTTGAAAGTGATTAATGCATTTCATTTCATAAAAAAACGAGTATTTTAATTATTTTTTAGGGATAATGCATTTGTTACGGTCGGCGGGAATAAAAAAAAGCATGAAAAGTGAATTTTATTTTTATTCTGGAAATCGGCAAAATCGGATCGGCGGATCCGTAAACCAACAAATTAAAAAATTCTGGCCCTATACTAATAAATAACAAAATTTTATGCTTCATTCAAGTTTTCATGTTTCTCTTCAAATAATGCATACTATGAAAACTGGACTTCGCTTCTATTTTAACAACATACATAGTTAAGTAGTCAGGCGGGAACCAGCACAACAATTTTTAAACTTATCTTTTTTGTGGAGTCTGCGACTTGACGCAACAGCGAGACAATCCTTCATTCCGTTGTCAGCGTCATCCACAATTATTCTCTCTGTGGCTAAAGTTTTGCAAATTTTATTAAACTCTGCTTTAATTTCTATTCAGGCAAAAAAAAAAAAAAAAAATCTGTTACAGGTTAAATCATCAAAATAAATAGGGTAGGCAGGTCGGTATTTCCATTTTATTTTTTGCACCATGATCTTGAGTTGTGCGGTCTGTCTTGCCATGGTCTGAGTTGTCCATGGGCTGAGTTTACCTGTATTTTAAATGATTGGATTATTTCCCTTGGTTATTATTTGGAAAACAAGAATGTGTCCCCAGTACACGGATGCCCCATCCGCACTATCATTTTCTATGTTCAGTGGACCGTGAAAATGGGGTTAAATCTCTAATTTGGAATTAAAATTAGAAAGATCATATCATACAGAACATATATACTAAGTTTCAAGTTGATTAGACTTCAACTTCATCAAAAACTACCTCGACCAAAAACTTTAACCTGAAGCGGGACAGACGGACGAACGAACAGACGGACGGACAGACCAGAAAACATAATGCCCATAAATGGGGCATAAAAATGGCAGCGAAGTTTTTATTTCATTACACAAGTTGTGAGTTTCCTTAAAAGTTGTCATATTCACAATTGTGAACATTGGGATGTATCAGGCAATTAATTAAATTTATTGGCAACCCTTACTTCGCTTTTGACACAAGTTCTATTAACTTTTATCACTTTACGACAGAAATAAAATGGCTTAGGATTGGTGCTCAAAAAAGGGTCGGTCGGGTAAACGTAAACAGACATAATAATATATATATTTGTTTGGCCTACAACAGTTATGAGAAATTCAAAACATATTTTTGTTCAAAAAAAATCTTTAGTCATATCTTAAAACCTACATGTACATTTAGCTGGACATGGACAACTGTAGTTCTTATTGTCCTTGTGATATTTTATTTTTGAAAATTTGCATACAAAGATACAAATGTAATGATAAATGATCAAAGTGCTTGTAAGCACATATTGTCATATGGGTTTCTATTTTTTTCAGCGAACATTGGATTGTATAAAGCAGTGGTTGTAGTTGATGTTATTGTTAAAATAAAATTAAAATTGGAGTTATCTTCCTTTGTAGTTGTTTAACCCTTTCGCCTCGGTTTACCGGGATTCACGCTCCAGACAGCTGACGATGAGTCCCGTTTTACCGGGATCAGAATACATCTTTTATATTTCCCGCTCAAAACAGTGCAAACATGAGTTATCTTTCTTTGATGAATACCCGGATGAAAGTGTAAACATGCGCTTCTGTTTGTTGAAAACCGTGTCAAAATCAGAGGAAATTTACGAGAATTTGAAATGAGGGAACATTTTTTTTGAAAGAATATGGAAGAATTAAAGCCAAACTAATATACTTTTTTGACATAAAATGTCGTTTTATGTACAAAACACTTGGAATGGACATCGTTCAGTGTGAAAAATTTGTACAGCCTTCTAAAATTTTTCAAAATTTTGCCGTTTTGGGTTAAAAAATTACGATTTGGGGTCAAAGAGCAGAATTTTGAGAATTTCACCAAAATAATGCCGAAAATTTGAAAATTTGAATATTTAATGAAGAAAAAATTATCAAAACATAAACAAAACTGTGAACTCGGTATTAGTGAATGAAATAAATACACAAAATAACTACAAACAAGTTTTTATTGACATTTATTATGAAGATCTCCCAATTGAGTAAAAGTAGCCAGGGAAGCCATCTTCTCAGAGGAGCTTGTCTGGGCAACAATCGGTGAAAGGGTTAAATTAGTTTTTAAAATTGGAGTTATCTTTCTTTGTCCATAATTGTAGTTGATTCAAATACAGATATTGAACTTCAGATTCAACTACAATTATGTACAAAGGAAGTTGATGTACATTGTAACTCCAATTTAAAACAAGAATGTGTCCATAGTATATGGATGCCCCATCTGCACTATCATTTTCTATGTTCAGTGAACCGTGAAAATCTCTTATTTGGCAGATCATATCATAGATAACATGTTTACTAAGATTCAAGAACTTCAACTGTATCAAAAGCTCCCTCAACCAAAAATTTAACCTGAAGCGGAACAAACGGACGGTTGACAGACACATAGAGACCAGAATACATTAATGGGTCATTATAAAATAATTTTAACAATTATACCACATATCTAAGGTTGCATAACTCTAGATCAGTTGAACTACAATGTAGATCTGTATTTTGAGGTAATAAACATTGTGTACAAGTTTTAGCTCTCAATGTAGTCTACTGAAATGGTCGCCTAGGTGACTTCATAAGCTGATTGGCGACTAAAAATTCATATCTGGTCGCCATTTGGGCTATATATGAGAATATTGAAGATCTGGCAGCATGACATTTTCGAAAATTTGCCCTGATCATAGTCAGGTTTAAAAAAATTGTCTTAGCACTTGACAGCAACACAGATTTTAAATGTATTTGAAGCACCTTTTGATTTAAGCTTGATCTTATCAGCGCCTTATGAATCAGACAATTGTAGGTTATTTGTAAGCATTGACTGAAAATGGCACAGATCCATCTATTTTCTTATTTTGCTCTCAGTCACAACTTAGACTATTGCATGCCTTAAAGAGAAACCCATTAGCATTTGCAGATGGGCCAGTTCTGGGATATGGTTTTCAACAAATTTGTCATGTGACTTCCCATGTGACAAAAATGAATGCTTAAATTTCTAACACATGTTGAGTAAACGGGTGAAAAGTTTTATTTTATACTGCACAACATACATGAAATATTTGGAAAATAAAAATCTAAAAGTAAGGTCACCCTCTCTCAGTCATACGGCAATCATGATTATGTACTTGCGGAACATTAATTATTTCTATTCTACCCTACAAAATGACGTTTATGAAAGTGCTGGAAACTTTAAAAAGAGCAGGGATACAGGCATGCCTTCTATCAGGTAAATGACGTCACAAAGACGTGCGAAATTGGCAATCTTTTCCACTGAAAGAAATAATACCAGAAATGACCCATTGTGTTTATTTAAAGCACATGATCGAGCCTCTTTCTCGATTTCATCAGTTAGTGTTTCCTACAGGTGGTTTTGGCGTGTAATGGCGCCCTGCCGCGATTTCTCGACGCCCTGCCCTTTTTGGGAAAAAAATTTGGCGCCCTGCCCTAGTTTTGTCGAAATTCCTGACGCCATGCCTTTACGGTACTGAAAGACATATTTTATAAATACCGCTCGAGTTATTTCCCTTCAAACGTAAACAAAAGTTCACAAGGACGCCATTTTGTAATCGATTTCGTAATCAGCTGATTAGCAAACTGCAATAGATTGAATAGTGAATACAGATACTAATCACGCGTCTGATTGTATCCCCAAAGTCCGAGAAACATCGTTTTGCCTGGAAGATTAATGATATGACATTGTTTTGACAAGAAACTAAACCGGAAAACGATTTCAAAACATCTATTGCTTAGATCAATATTTTTGACAGCTGATAGATTTCTAATTTACATAATATACATTGTTTGCATGGTTGAACAAGCCAATGAACGGCGATCATGAGACATTTGTCAAAGTGAAAAGTAAAAATTCTTTGCAAACTATTTTTAAATACAAATGCTTGACTGTACCTTATATGAAATGAATAAAAATCCAAACTAAATTATTAAAAGCAGAATAATCCAGAAAATAAATGAATTCCTTGATGAAATGTTGTCTTTTGTTTACAAACATGTCACATGATCATTTTAGGCGGGAACGATACTTGGGAAAACACCTAAGTAACAGACAACTATTTCTGGCTATTTATAGACATTTAAAACAAACAGCTGATATGGTAGTGCCATGAAAGTAGTAAAACTTGGTGTATCTATATTAATTTAATTTGGAAAAGGGTGTAGAGGGGAAGGGGTTAATTTGTAAAGTTATTTTTTTTTTGTAATTTACTAAATTTTGGTTACTAAAAATGACCAGACAAATTCTTTAAAGTTAATCATTTTAAATAGTCCATTCATATTTTAAAAAAAACATCCAACCTATCACCCTGATCTTTTTTATGGAAGTCTGGCTTTGGCAAACCAACATTTTTTTTCAATGTGGTCCCACATCAAGAATATGATAGACCCAGAAAGAAGTCTGTTACATGTACAATGATGTATATATTTTGAACAATAACTATTAAGAGGTCATTAAACTAGTATTTTTTAAATGAATCTATTTTATAGAAATTGCCTGTTTATGTTAAGTAAGTGCCCTAAAATTGTTGTCCATCGCGCTTAATGTGCCCTCTGAGCTAACAATTACCCTGCCCTTTTTAAAAGCTGCAGGAAACACTATCAGTAAACAGATGAAACAAGGACGAAAAATATTGTTCTCATAGTGTACGACACAGATTCAATAAAATACCGGCTTCAATCTCGCAAATGATTTCAAATGTTCACTTGACCTATTGGGCAATCACCATTTATAAAGGGGCATAACTCTGAAATGGCTAAAGTGACGCCTGTGTTATGCGGAAATAAGCATTGTGTACAAGTTTCATATAATTTGAATGAAGCAATCTCAAGTAAGGAAACAGAAACCCATTTGGGACATACAGACCGATGTATGCATTACTACAGACAGACAATGGTAAAACTTAATGCCCCCCCCTCCCGATATGGTGGGGGCATCAAAACATAAAGGACCAATGAGCTGTGCCTATGGTTCCCCATGTATCTTTTATTATTATAACTTATCTTGACCAGATGACCCCAGTTCCATTGATGTATTTTCCTTAAAACAGTTTGATAATGATGCATTAAAAGGAAGGTCTAGAACGGTAAAGAAATAAAATGCAAAATGAAACTTTAGGCCTCGCAACTTATTTTACCAACATTTAATTAAATTTTTGGAGAAGCTTAAAGTCCTTTGACTCCACACACTCTATTAAGCCTGTACAACATTTAAAAGTCAACTGATAAAGTTGTTCTAACTTCTTTTGAAATGACCACATGGGTGTCCATTGTTCTCCTTTTTCCTCCGAGGGCAAAACGTATTTACTAGCACAATTACTGTACGTGTCCGCAATATTTTTATATACAGGAGGATTACGTTATAACTTATGTCTGAAATACTTCACACATACTTAACTGTTGTAGCTTTTTTCAATGTGACGGTCATGCCGTTCCCAAAAATGTCGCATGCAACCCAATGTCACCTGTTGAAAAAAATGCAACTTTTTAGTAAAATTACGGTTACAATTAGACGGGGATCATTGTTTAATTATAAGGTCTTGATAACTAACCTCAGTTTGATTGATAACAGTTGCCTAAACTTACTTTTATTTAACTTATTTACTTTCCCGCGAACTTCTTCTGTGGTGATAATGGCGGCCTTGACATGTGCACTTCAATCCCACAATGCAAATTTGTTGTTGTTACCTGGTGAGGACATTGGGGCGGGAAATACAAATTATAAATTTCCCAATGGATAAAAGTAAAACTGAGGGATAAAAAATTAGACGGGATTGGCAAAATTATTTCATTTTTGCTAAGTATAAAAAGAATTCACATCTAAAACATACTCACTAAAACAGTCTTATATCGAAAGAGGGGACAAGACTTTCTGTCAAGATGATTTTTTTGGGCATGTTCACTGTTCAATTAAACTTTTTGTTAAATGTTTTCTTTTTTGAAAATAAATGACTATTATTGTGAAAAAAATGACAGCCCTTGTTGTATATAATACCTCATCATTTGTAATTGTTTTTTTACACGGCATGCCTCATTTTAATTCGCTGTTTTAAGTTTTCTCAAATAAGATTATTTAAATTTATGTATCATATATATCTAAATTATAATATCTGTTTTGAATAATATAAAAAAAAATTATATCCCCTCCTGCCTGTTTTAAAACTTCATTGCAAAATACAAATTGTTGTACAAGTTAGGGTTTTGTTTTTAATATACTGACTCAAGTTGTACATTTATACAGTTGATCATTCATCTAATGAGGGGGGCCCGGGGGGGGGGGGGGTGGCAGTGGCCCCTATTACCTACTACCCTATCCTCAAACTTCTGATTATTTTCTCCTTTACTCTCAATTCCCTCTCTCTTACTCCATGATGAACATCAGACAACAACTAAAAGTGTAGCATATCCGGCCTACTTTTATCCACATTCTATACTAATGAGGGAGAAAGGGGGTATAGTAGTTTCAGTCAATGTATTGGAACTTGTTCTTGATGTATTTAGAATTTGTTCTCTGGTTGGTTTTTTTTTTGCGCCGGAAATAAATCACTTTCACTTTTTACACAAACACACAAACTGTAAACATATCCTTCAATTATTCGGGAAAATCGTAAAGATAATAAGATGTGGTATGATTGCCAATGAGACAACTCTTCACCATAAACCACGCCATGGAACTTAACAACTTTAAATGACAGTTTATACAGCATAAAATTGAGAATGGAAATGGGGAATGTGTCAAAGAGACAACAACTCCACCACAGAGCAGACAACAGCCGAAGGCCACCAATGGGTCTTCGATGCAGCAAGAAACTCCCGCACCCGGAGGCGTCATTCAGCTGTCTCCTAAACAAATATTTACACTAGTTAAGTGATAATGGGCACCATACTAAACTCCGAATTATACACAAGAAACTAAAATAAAAAAAAGACCATACAATGCCAAGAAAGGCCAGAGGCTCCTGACTTGGGACAGGCGCAAAAACGCGGTGCGGTCAAAACATGGTTTTTTTTTTAGATCTAGACCCTCCCCCGCTATACCTGTTCTATTCTAATGTATTCTACCATGCATGTAGTAAAAGAGGAACGAAATATACCAAAGCAGTGGCGGATTCAGAGGGGGGCGTAGAGGGCGTACGCCCCCCCCCTTTTGCTCGGCCTTTTTTTTTCTTTCGTAAACTTCGTGAACTATGCCGTTTCCCGTGTATTTAATTTTCATGCGACAATTATTTCTTTACTTATAAAGATAATTTTCGCTGGTATTTACTGATTATGTCAAAGTCATGTGATTCGCTATGATGGAGTTGACCAGTGCGTCAAAAAAACGTCACTTAGTCATTTTGAAATTCAAATTACAGTATAGCATTGCTTAGGTTGAGGCCTGATGACAACCACGATACCTTCAAAGCGAATTAGGATTGAGAAAGAACGTAGTGACTTCTATTTCACCAAACAGAAACCCCTCATGAAAAAAAAATCCACAGCAATATTATTTACCTACGTAAACATGTTTAACCCCAAACGCCCCAGCCTATTTTGAAATAACTTGATAGCTGAATAATGATCCCAAGTCAGTATAAGCTCTAGATAGATTTAAAGTCTAAGGTACGAACCATTTGATTTGAGGAGGCAGTCTAAGGTATTTCAGAGAAAAAAATACGACTCTGATTTTTGCATTAAATAAAAATTCTGGCCGTATCTGGATTGAAAACAATAATCTTGTCCACTTTTTTGCTATTAGAAACGATAATTTCCAACATAATTATTTAGCATTAAATGAACATGATGAATACAAAACGGGCGTATTTTTTTTAGGCCGGGGTTTGCATGTCTGATGTGGTTGTTTGACTTTTTAACTCGTGTCGGTCGTATTGTACATTTCATCAAATATTATAGCCCGACGTATTTCTTGTTTACAACAAGAAATCTGTGAGGTTATGCTAACTTAACATACATGTAAAACAAACGAGAATTTTCCATGTCTATTATTTACTGACAAGTTTGACATTAAATATATCACTCCATGTCAGTTTATGATAGAATATCAATAGGAAGAAAACAGCATAAAAATGTCCAACACTTACACTTTACAGCAACTATAGAATATACATGCCCCACCCCAGCAGTGGCGGATCCAGGGGGGGGGGGGGTTCCGGGGGTGCGCACCCCCCTTTATTTTTGCCGATCAATGCATTTGTATCGGGACATATGTTTTGCACCCCCCCCCTTTTGCCCTGGGTTAGCCTGGGTTAGCACCCCCTTTCGAAAATTCCTGCATCCGCCCCTGCCCAGGAACCGTTTAAAATGAACATTTTACACTTATTTTATGTTTTTAAGGCCAAAAAAGGGCCCCAAAAAATTTCCCCTCGCTCCGTTCGACTATCTTTGAAAACTTCGCCTCCTTCCAAATTCCTGGATCCGCCCCTGCAAAGAGACAGTCAAACTCGTAAATCTAAAACAAACTGACAACGCCATGGCTAAAAATGAAAAAGACAAACAGACAAACAATAGTACATATGACACAACATAGAAAACTAAAGAATAAACAACAAGTATAACCGCCTTCAACAAATTGAAGATCATGTAACAGGAGGAAACTTACAACAAGACATAGATGGAATATATGATATATACTATTTTTTTTTAAAATACGAAAAATAAATATGTTTTGTATAATTGAGTAATATTTAATAGTTGAGTTAATATTGATGCTTTAAAATTGAAGATTTGAAAGAATCTACTGAAGCGCAGTTTACATTGTTATCCAGTAATTTGTTCCAGAGTCTACTGAAGCGCAGTTTACATTGTTATCCAGTAGTTTGTTCCAGAGTCTACTGAAGCGCAGTTTACATTGTTATCCAGTAGTTTGTTCCAGACGGTTATAGTTCTTGGAAAATAGGATTCGTTTCTGTGATTGTGTTTTGCAGGATGGAATTTGGAAGCTGATCGAATTATAATCTCTTGTTTGTCTTTTTTGTGGGATTGATTTATTATTTTTAGGTATTGCAACCTTTTCGTGTTCAATTTTATAAAGCATTACCAATCTTAAGTCTTTTTCCTCTGTTAGAGAGACTGCGCCATTTAAGATATTACATGTTACCAACGCTTGAGGTGTTTCTGTATTTGTTAGTAACAAAACGCGCAGCCCTCCTTTGAACTTTTTCAATGCTATCTATGTCTTGTTGTAAGTATGGATCACAAACAGAGCAATCATACTCTAGTGATGGTCATACTAGGGACTTATATGCTTGCTCTTTAATGGATGTTAAGCTTATGTTCAGGTTCCTCCTTAGAAAGCCTAGGATGCTATTAGATTTCTTGCATATGTTATTTATGTGCACATCCCATTTAAGGTTGGAATTGATGGTAACCCCTAAGGTTGGAATTGATGGTAACCCCTAAGGTTGGAATTGATGGTAACCCCTAAGGTTGGAATTGATGGTAACCCCTAAGGTTGGAATTGATGGTAACCCCTAAGGTTGGAATTGATGGTAACTCCTAAGGTTGGAATTGATGGTAACCCCTAAGGTTGGAATTGATGGTAACCCCCCTAAGGTTGGAATTGATGGTAACCCCCAAGGTTGGAATTGATGGTAACCCCTAAGGTTGGAATTGATGGTAACCCCTAAGGTTGGAATTGATGGTAACCCCTAAGGTTGGAATTGATGGTAACCCCTAAGGTTGGAATTGATGGTAACCCCTAAGGTTGGAATTGATGGTAACCCCTAAGGTTGGAATTGATGGTAACCCCTAAGGTTGGAATTGATGGTAACTCCTAAGGTTGGAATTGATGGTAACCCCTAAGGTTGGAATTGATGGTAACCCCTAAGGTTGGAATTGATGGTAACCCCTAAGGTTGGAATTGATGGTAACCCCTAAGGTTGGAATTGATGGTAACCCCTAAGGTTGGAATTGATGGTAACCCCTAAGGTTGGAATTGATGGTAACCCCTAAGGTGGGAATTGATGGTAACCCCTAAGGTGGGAATTGATGGTAACCCCTAAGGTTAGAATTGATGGTAACTCCTAAGGTTGGAATTGATGGTAACCCCTAAGGTTGGAGTTGATGGTAAACCCTAAGGTTGGAATTGATGGTAACCCCTAAGGTTGGAGTTGATGGTAAACCCTAAGGTTGGAATTGATGGTAACTCCTAAGGTGGGAATTGATGGTAACCCCTAAGGTTGGAATTGATGGTAACTCCTAAGGTTGGAATTGATGGTAACCCCTAAGGTTGGAATTGATGGTAACTCCTAAGGTTGGAATTGATGGTAACCCCTAAGGTTGGAATTGATGGTAACCCCTGAGGTTGGAATTACTCCTAAAGTTGGAATTGATGGTAACCCCTAAGGTTGGAATTGATGGTAACCCCTAAGGTTGGAATTGATGGTAACCCCTAAGGTTGGAATTGATGGTAACCCCTAAGGTTGGAATTGATGGTAACCCCTAAGGTTGGAATTGATGGTAACCCCTAAGGTTGGAATTGATGGTAACCCCTAAGGTTGGAATTGATGGTAACTCCTAAGGTTGGAATTGGAATTGATGGTAACCCCTAAGGTTGGAATTGATGGTAACCCCTAAGGTTGGAATTGATGGTAACCCCTAAGGTTGGAATTGATGGTAACCCCTAAGGTTGGAATTGGTGGTAACTCCTAAGGTTGGAATTGGAATTGATGGTAACCCCTAAGGTTGGAATTGATGGTAACCCCTAAGGTTGGAATTGATGGTAACCCCTAAGGTTGGAATTGATGGTAACCCCTAAGGTTGGAATTGATGGTAACCCCCTGATATATTGGTGTTGTTACATGTTGTAATTAGTGATTGTGTAAAATGTAGTTAAATGTAATTGATTTTTTTTTTTATTTCTGGTGACTGAAATTAAATTACCCTTATCTGGGTGGAATGCCATTTTCCACATAGTCTCCTAAGATGCTAGTTTGTCAACATCTTTTTGTAATGGGAATCTGATGCATCGGAATTTGACTTTATTGCCAAATATACTATTGTTTCGTCTGCAAATAAACGTATTGACTTTGTAGATGTTAGACCTGTTGGAATGTCGTTAAAATAATACAGGAAGAGACTTGGTCCAAGAACTAACCCCTGTGGAACCCCTGACTCAACTGCAACATACTCATATTCCCCCCTCTAGTCACATTTGATGTTAGCTATAACCGAGTATGGACCAGTCACATCTGATGTTAGCTATAAGTTAGTATGGACCAGACACATATGATGTTAGCTATAAGGTAGTATGGACCAGTCACATCTGATGTTAGCTATAAGTTAGTATGGACCAGTCACATCTGATGTTAGCTATAAGCTAGTATGGACCAGTCACATCTGATGTTAGCTATAAGCTAGTATGGACCAGTCACATCTGATATTAGCTATAAGGGAGTATAGCCTGGTCACATCTGATGTTAGTTATAAGTTAGTATGGACCAGTAACATCTGATGTTAGTCATAAGGTAGTATGGACCAGTCACATATGATGTTAGTTATAAGTTAGTATGGACCAGTAACATCTGATGTTAGTTATAAGGTAGTATGGACCAGTCACATATGATGTTAGTTATAAGGTAGTATGGACCAGTCACGTCTGATGTTAGTTATAAGATAGTATGGACAAGTCACATCTGATGTTAGCTATAAGGTAGTATGGACCAGTCACATCTGACGTAAGCTATACATTAGTATGGAACAGACACATACTATAAGTTAGTATGGACCAGTCACATCTGATGTTAGCTATAAGGTAGTATGGACCAGTCACATCTGATGTTAGCTATAAGTTAGTATGGACCAGTAACATTTGATGTTAGCTATAAGTTAGTATGGACTGGTCACATCTGATGTTAGCTATAAGTTAGTATGGAACAGACATATCTGATGTTAGCTATAAGTTAGTATGGACCAGTCACATCTGATGTTAGTTATAAGTTAGTATGGACCAGTCACATCTGATGTTAGTTATAAGTTAGTATGGACCAGTAACATTTGATGTTAGCTATAAGTTAGTATGGACCAGTAACATTTGATGTTAGCTATAAGTTAGTATGGACCAGTCACATCTGATGTTAGTTATGAGATAGTATGGACCAGTCACACCTGATGTTAGCTATAAGTTAGTATGGACCAGTTACATCTGATGTTAGCTATAAGTTAGTATGGACCAGTCGCATCTGATGTTAGCTATAAGTTAGTATGGACCAGTAACATTTGATGTTAGCTATAAGTTAGTATGGACCAGTCATATCTGATGTTAGTTATGAGATAGTATGGACCAGTCACATATGATGTTAGCTATAAGTTAGTATGGAACAGACACATCTGATGTTAGTTATAAGTTAGTATGGACCAGTCACATCTGATGTTAGCTATAAGTTAGTATGGACCAGTCACATCTGATGTTAGCTATAAGTTAGTATGGACCAGTCACATCTGATGTTAGCTATAAGCTAGTATGGACCAGTCACTTCTGATGTTAGCTATAAGTTAGTATGGCACAGACACATGTGATGTTAGCTATAAGTTAGTATGGAACAGACACATCTGATGTTAGCTATAAGTTAGTATGGACCAGTCACATCTGATGTTAGCTATAAGTTAGTATGGACCAGTCACATCTGATGTTAGCTATAAGTTAGTATGGACCAGTCACATCTGATGTTAGCTATAAGTTAGTATGGACCAGTCACATCTGATGTTAGCTATAAGCTAGTATGGACCAGTCACTTCTGATGTTAGCTATAAGTTAGTATGGCACAGACACATGTGATGTTAGTTATGAGGTAGTATGGAACAGACACATCTGATGTTAGCAATAAGATAGTATGGACCAGACACATATGATGTTAGCTATAAGTTAGTATGGACCAGTCACATCTGATGTTAGCTATAAGTTAGTATGGACCAGTCACATCTGATGTTAGCAATAAGATAGTATGGAACAGACACATATGATGTTAGCAATAAGATAGTATGGAACAGTCAAATATGATGTTAGCTATAAGTTAGTATGGAACAGACACATCTGATGTTAGCTATAAGTTAGTATGGAACAGACACATCTGATGTTAGCTATAAGGTAGTATGGAACAGACACATCTGATGTTAGCTATAAGATAGTATGGACCAGACACATGTGATGTTAGCTATAAGTTAGTATGGAACAGTCACATCTGATGTTAGCTATAAGTTAGTATGGAACAGACACATCTGATGTTAGCTATAAGTTAGTATGGAACAGACACATCTGATGTTAGCTATAAGGTAGTATGGAACAGACACATCTGATGTTAGCTATAAGATAGTATGGACCAGACACATGTGATGTTAGCTATAAGGTAGTATGGACCAGTCACATCTGATGTTAGCTATAAGTTAGTATGGAACAGACACATCTGATGTTAGCTATAAGATAGTATGGACCAGACACATATGATGTTAGCTATAAGGTAGTATGGAACAGACACATCTGATGTTAGCTATAAGTTAGTATGGCCTGGTCACATCTGATGTTAGCTATAAGTTAGTATGGACCAGTCACATCTGATGTTAGCAATAAGATAGTATGGAACAGTCAAATATGATGTTAGCTATAAGTTAGTATGGCACAGACACATCTGATGTTAGCTATAAGATAGTATGGACCAGACACATGTGATGTTAGCTATAAGGTAGTATGGACCAGTCACATCTGATGTTAGCTATAAGTTAGTATGGAACAGACACATCTGATGTTAGCTATAAGTTAGTATGGACCAGTCACATCTGATGTTAGCTATAAGTTAGTATGGACCAGTCACACCTGATGTTAGCTATAAGTTAGTATGGAACAGTCACATCTGATGTTAGCTATAAGTTAGTATGGAACAGACACATCTGATGTTAGCTATAAGTTAGTATGGACAAGTCACATCTGATGTTAGCAATAAGATAGTATGGAACAGACACATCTGATGTTAGCTATAAGTTAGTATGGACCAGTCACATCTGATATTAGCTATAAGTTAGTATGGACCAGTCACATCTGATGTTAGCTATAAGTTAGTATGGACTGGTCACATCTGATGTTAGCAATAAGATAGTATGGAACAGACACATCTGATGTTAGCTATAAGTTAGTATGGACCAGTCACATCTGATGTTAGCTATAAGATAGTATGGAACAGTCAAATATGATGTTAGCTATAAGTTAGTATGGACCAGTCACTTCTGATGTTAGCTATAAGATAGTATGGAACAGTCACATCTGATGTTAGCTATAAGCTAGTATAGACTGGTCACATCTGATGTTAGCTATAAGTTAGTATGGCCTGGTCACATCTGATGTTAGCAATAAGTTAGTATGGACCAGTCACATCTGATGTTAGCTATAAGGTAGTATGGAACAGACACATCTGATGTTAGCTATAAGATAGTATGGACCAGACACATATGATGTTAGCTATAAGGTAGTATGGAACAGACACATCTGATGTTAGCTATAAGTTAGTATGGCCTGGTCACATCTGATGTTAGCTATAAGTAAGTATGGACCAGTCACATCTGATGTTAGCAATAAGATAGTATGGCACAGACACATCTGATGTTAGCAATAAGATAGTATGGAACAGACACATATGATGTTAGCTATAAGGTAGTATGGACTGGTCACATCTGATGTTAGCTATAAGTTAGTATGGACAAGTCACATCTGATGTTAGCTATAAGTAAGTATGGACCAGTCACATCTGATGTTAGCTATAAGTTAGTATGGACCAGTCACATCTGATGTTAGCAATAAGATAGTATGGAACAGACACATGTGATGTTAGCTATAAGTTAGTATGGACCAGTCACATCTGATGTTAGCTATAAGCTAGTATGGACCAGTCACATCTGATGTTAGCTATAAGGTAGTATGGACCAGTCACATCTGATGTTAGCTATAAGGTAGTATGGACCAGTCACATCTGATGTTAGCTATAAGTTAGTATGGACAAGTCACATCTGATGTTAGCTATAAGTTAGTATGGACCAGTCACATCTGATGTTAGCTATAAGTTAGTATGGACAAGTCACATATGATGTTAGCTATAAGTTAGTATGGACAAGTCACATCTGATGTTAGCTATAAGTTAGTATGGACAAGTCACATATGATGTTAGCTATAAGGTAGTATGGAACAGACACATCTGATGTTAGCTATAAGTTAGTATGGCCTGGTCACATCTGATGTTAGCTATAAGTTAGTATGGAACAGACACATCTGATGTTAGCTATAAGTTAGTATGGACAAGTCACATATGATGTTAGCTATAAGTTAGTATGGACAAGTCACATCTGATGTTAGCTATAAGTTAGTATGGACCAGTCACATCTGATGTTAGCTATAAGTTAGTATGGACCAGTCACATCTGATGTTAGCAATAAGATAGTATGGAACAGACACATGTGATGTTAGCTATAAGTTAGTATGGACCAGTCACATCTGATGTTAGCTATAAGCTAGTATGGACCAGTCACATCTGATGTTAGCTATAAGGTAGTATGGACCAGTCACTTCTGATGTTAGCTATAAGATAGTATGGAACAGACACATATGATGTTAGCTATAAGGTAGTATGGACCAGTCACATCTGATGTTAGCTATAAGGTAGTATGGACCAATCACATCTGATGTTAGCAATAAGATAGTATGGAACAGACACATATGATGTTAGCTATAAGGTAGTATGGAACAGTCACATCTGATGTTAGCTATAAGTTAGTATGGACCAGTCACTTCTGATGTTAGCTATAAGATAGTATGGAACAGACACATATGATGTTAGCTATAAGGTAGTATGGACCAGTCACATCTGATGTTAGCTATAAGAAAGTATGGACCAATCACATCTGATGTTAGCTATAAGTTAGTATGGACCAGTCACATCTGATGTTAGCTTTAAGTTAGTATGGAACAGACACATCTGATGTTAGCTATAAGTTAGTATGGACCAGTCATATCTGATGTTAGTTATAAGTTAGTATGGAACAGACACATCTGATGTTAACTATAAGGTAGTATGGACCAGTCACATCTGATGTTAGCTATAAGTTAGTATGGACCAGACACATATGATGTTACCTATAAGGTAGTATGGACTAGTCACATCTGATGTTAGCTATAAGTTAGTATGGACCAGTCACATCTGATGCTAGCTATAATTTAGTATGGCACAGACACATGTGATGTTAGCTATAAGTTAGTATGGAACAGTCACATCTGATGTTAGCTATAAGTTAGTATGGAACAGTCACATCTGATGTTAGCTATAAGTTAGTATGGATCAGTCACATCTGATGTTAGCTATAAGTTAGTATGGACTGGTCACATCTGATGTTAGTTATAAGCTAGTATGGACCAGTCACATCTGATGTTAGCTATAAGTTAGTATGGACCAGTCACATCTGATGTTAGCTATAAGCTAGTATGGACCAGTCACTTCTGATGTTAGCTATAAGTTAGTATGGCACAGACACATGTGATGTTAGCTATAAGTTAGTATGGAACAGACACATCTGATGTTAGCTATAAGTTAGTATGGACCAGTCACATCTGATGTTAGCTATAAGTTAGTATGGACCAGTCACATCTGATGCTAGCTATAAGTTAGTATGGCACAGACACATGTGATGGTAGTTATGAGATAGTATGGACCAGTCACATCTGATGTTAGCAATAAGATAGTATGGACCAGACACATATGATGTTAGCTATAAGTTAGTATGGACCAGTCACATCTGATGTTAGCAATAAGATAGTATGGAACAGACACATATGATGTTAGCTATAAGGTAGTACGGAACAGTCACATCTGATGTTAGCTATAAGTTAGTATGGACCAGTCACTTCTGATGTTAGCTATAAGATAGTATGGAACAGACACATATGATGTTAGCTATAAGGTAGTATGGACCAGTCACATCTGATGTTAGCTATAAGTTAGTATGGACCAGTCACATCTGATGTTAGCTATAAGTTAGTATAGACTGGTCACATCTGATGTTAGCTATAAGCTAGTATAGACTGGTCACATCTGATGTTAGCTATAAGCTAGTATAGACTGGTCACATCTGATGTTAGCTATAAGTTAGTATGGACCAGTCACATATGATGTTAGCTATAAGTTAGTATGGACCAGTCACATCTGATGTTAGCAATAAGTTAGTATGGACCAGTCACATCTGATGTTAGCTATAAGTTAGTATGGACCAGTCACTTCTGATGTTAGCTATACGTTAGTATGGACCAGTCACATCTGATGTTAGCTATAAGGTAGTATGGAACAGTCACATATGATGTTAGCTATAAGGTAGTATGGAACAGTCACATCTGATGTTAGCTATAAGTTAGTATGGAACAGTCACATCTGATGTTAGCTATAAGTTAGTATGGACCAGTCACTTCTGATGTTAGCTATACGTTAGTATGGACCAGTCACATCTGATGTTAGCTATAAGGTAGTATGGAACAGTCACATATGATGTTAGCTATAAGGTAGTATGGAACAGTCAAATATGATGTTAGCTATAAGTTAGTATGGAACAGTCACATCTGATGTTAGCTATAAGTTAGTATTGACCAGTCACATCTGATGATAGCTATAAGTTAGTATGGACCAGTCACATCTGATGTTAGCTATAA
The DNA here is from genome assembly GCF_965363235.1 of Mytilus galloprovincialis. Taxonomy (NCBI): domain Eukaryota; kingdom Metazoa; phylum Mollusca; class Bivalvia; order Mytilida; family Mytilidae; genus Mytilus; species Mytilus galloprovincialis. The sequence goes on from NC_134848.1 coordinate 85,910,702, forward strand.
GTTAGTATGTACCAGTCACATCTGATGTTAGCTATAAGTTAGTTTGGACCAGTCACATCTGATGTTAGCTATAAGTTAGTATGGACCAGTCACTTCTGATGTTAGCTATAAGCTAGTATGGACCAGTCACATCTGATGTTAGCTATAAGTTAGTATGGACCAGTCATATCTGATGTTATCTATAAGTTAGTATGAACCAGCCACATCTGATGTTTGCTATAAGCTAGTATGGACCAGTCACATCTGATGTTAGCTATAAGCTAGTATGGACTGGTAACATCTGATGTTAGTTATAAGTTAGTATGGACCAGTCACATCTGATGTTAGCTATAAGTTAGTATGGACCAGTAACATCTGATGTTAGCTATAAGGTAGTATGGACCAGTTACATCTGATATTAGTTATAAGTTAGTTTGGACCAGTAACATCTGATGTTAGCTATAAGTTAGTATGGACCAGTCACATCTGATGTTAGCTATAAGTTAGTATGGACCAGTTACTTCTGATGTTAGCTATAAGTTAGTATGGACCAGTCATATCTGATGTAAGCTATAAGGTAGTATGGACCAGTCACATCTGATGTTAGCTATAAGCTAGTATGGACTGGTCACATCTGATGTTAGCTATAAGTTAGTATAGACTGGTCACATCTGATGTTAGCTATAAGTTAGTATGGACCAGTAACATCTGATGTAAGCTATAAGTTAGTATGGACCAGTCACATCTGATGTTAGCTATAAGCTAGTTTGGACCAGTCACATCTGATGTTAGCTATAAGTTAGTATAGACTGGTCACATCTGATGTTAGCTATAAGTTAGTATGGAACAGTCACATATGATGTTAGCTATAAGTTAGTATGGACCAGTCACATCTGATGTTAGCTATAAGTTAGTATAGACTGGTCACATCTGATGTTAGTTATAAGTTAGTATGGACCAGTCACATCTGATGTTAGCTATAAGGTAGTATGGACCAGTCACATCTGATGTTAGCTATAAGTTAGTATAGACTGGTCACATCTGATGTTAGCTATAAATTAGTATGGACCAGTAACATCTGATGTTAGCTATAAGATAGTATGGACTGGTAACATCTGATGTTAGCTATAAGTTAGTATGGAACAGACACATATGATGTTAGCTATAAGGTAGTATGGAACAGTCACATCTGATGTTAGCTATAAGGTAGTATGGACCAGTCACATCTGATGTTAGCTATAAGGTAGTATGGACCAGTCACATCTGATGTTAGCTATAAGTTAGTATGGACAAGTCACATCTGATGTTAGCTATAAGTTAGTATGGACCAGTCACATCTGATGTTAGCTATAAGTTAGTATGGACAAGTCACATATGATGTTAGCTATAAGTTAGTATGGACAAGTCACATCTGATGTTAGCTATAAGTTAGTATGGACAAGTCACATATGATGTTAGCTATAAGGTAGTATGGAACAGACACATCTGATGTTAGCTATAAGTTAGTATGGCCTGGTCACATCTGATGTTAGCTATAAGTTAGTATGGAACAGACACATCTGATGTTAGCTATAAGTTAGTATGGACAAGTCACATATGATGTTAGCTATAAGTTAGTATGGACAAGTCACATCTGATGTTAGCTATAAGTTAGTATGGACCAGTCACATCTGATGTTAGCTATAAGTTAGTATGGACCAGTCACATCTGATGTTAGCAATAAGATAGTATGGAACAGACACATGTGATGTTAGCTATAAGTTAGTATGGACCAGTCACATCTGATGTTAGCTATAAGCTAGTATGGACCAGTCACATCTGATGTTAGCTATAAGGTAGTATGGACCAGTCACTTCTGATGTTAGCTATAAGATAGTATGGAACAGACACATATGATGTTAGCTATAAGGTAGTATGGACCAGTCACATCTGATGTTAGCTATAAGGTAGTATGGACCAATCACATCTGATGTTAGCAATAAGATAGTATGGAACAGACACATATGATGTTAGCTATAAGGTAGTATGGAACAGTCACATCTGATGTTAGCTATAAGTTAGTATGGACCAGTCACTTCTGATGTTAGCTATAAGATAGTATGGAACAGACACATATGATGTTAGCTATAAGGTAGTATGGACCAGTCACATCTGATGTTAGCTATAAGAAAGTATGGACCAATCACATCTGATGTTAGCTATAAGTTAGTATGGACCAGTCACATCTGATGTTAGCTTTAAGTTAGTATGGAACAGACACATCTGATGTTAGCTATAAGTTAGTATGGACCAGTCATATCTGATGTTAGTTATAAGTTAGTATGGAACAGACACATCTGATGTTAACTATAAGGTAGTATGGACCAGTCACATCTGATGTTAGCTATAAGTTAGTATGGACCAGACACATATGATGTTACCTATAAGGTAGTATGGACTAGTCACATCTGATGTTAGCTATAAGTTAGTATGGACCAGTCACATCTGATGCTAGCTATAATTTAGTATGGCACAGACACATGTGATGTTAGCTATAAGTTAGTATGGAACAGTCACATCTGATGTTAGCTATAAGTTAGTATGGAACAGTCACATCTGATGTTAGCTATAAGTTAGTATGGATCAGTCACATCTGATGTTAGCTATAAGTTAGTATGGACTGGTCACATCTGATGTTAGTTATAAGCTAGTATGGACCAGTCACATCTGATGTTAGCTATAAGTTAGTATGGACCAGTCACATCTGATGTTAGCTATAAGCTAGTATGGACCAGTCACTTCTGATGTTAGCTATAAGTTAGTATGGCACAGACACATGTGATGTTAGCTATAAGTTAGTATGGAACAGACACATCTGATGTTAGCTATAAGTTAGTATGGACCAGTCACATCTGATGTTAGCTATAAGTTAGTATGGACCAGTCACATCTGATGCTAGCTATAAGTTAGTATGGCACAGACACATGTGATGGTAGTTATGAGATAGTATGGACCAGTCACATCTGATGTTAGCAATAAGATAGTATGGACCAGACACATATGATGTTAGCTATAAGTTAGTATGGACCAGTCACATCTGATGTTAGCAATAAGATAGTATGGAACAGACACATATGATGTTAGCTATAAGGTAGTACGGAACAGTCACATCTGATGTTAGCTATAAGTTAGTATGGACCAGTCACTTCTGATGTTAGCTATAAGATAGTATGGAACAGACACATATGATGTTAGCTATAAGGTAGTATGGACCAGTCACATCTGATGTTAGCTATAAGTTAGTATGGACCAGTCACATCTGATGTTAGCTATAAGTTAGTATAGACTGGTCACATCTGATGTTAGCTATAAGCTAGTATAGACTGGTCACATCTGATGTTAGCTATAAGCTAGTATAGACTGGTCACATCTGATGTTAGCTATAAGTTAGTATGGACCAGTCACATATGATGTTAGCTATAAGTTAGTATGGACCAGTCACATCTGATGTTAGCAATAAGTTAGTATGGACCAGTCACATCTGATGTTAGCTATAAGTTAGTATGGACCAGTCACTTCTGATGTTAGCTATACGTTAGTATGGACCAGTCACATCTGATGTTAGCTATAAGGTAGTATGGAACAGTCACATATGATGTTAGCTATAAGGTAGTATGGAACAGTCACATCTGATGTTAGCTATAAGTTAGTATGGAACAGTCACATCTGATGTTAGCTATAAGTTAGTATGGACCAGTCACTTCTGATGTTAGCTATACGTTAGTATGGACCAGTCACATCTGATGTTAGCTATAAGGTAGTATGGAACAGTCACATATGATGTTAGCTATAAGGTAGTATGGAACAGTCAAATATGATGTTAGCTATAAGTTAGTATGGAACAGTCACATCTGATGTTAGCTATAAGTTAGTATTGACCAGTCACATCTGATGATAGCTATAAGTTAGTATGGACCAGTCACATCTGATGTTAGCTATAAGTTAGTATGTACCAGTCACATCTGATGTTAGCTATAAGTTAGTTTGGACCAGTCACATCTGATGTTAGCTATAAGTTAGTATGGACCAGTCACTTCTGATGTTAGCTATAAGCTAGTATGGACCAGTCACATCTGATGTTAGCTATAAGTTAGTATGGACCAGTCATATCTGATGTTATCTATAAGTTAGTATGAACCAGCCACATCTGATGTTTGCTATAAGCTAGTATGGACCAGTCACATCTGATGTTAGCTATAAGCTAGTATGGACTGGTAACATCTGATGTTAGTTATAAGTTAGTATGGACCAGTCACATCTGATGTTAGCTATAAGTTAGTATGGACCAGTAACATCTGATGTTAGCTATAAGGTAGTATGGACCAGTTACATCTGATATTAGTTATAAGTTAGTTTGGACCAGTAACATCTGATGTTAGCTATAAGTTAGTATGGACCAGTCACATCTGATGTTAGCTATAAGTTAGTATGGACCAGTTACTTCTGATGTTAGCTATAAGTTAGTATGGACCAGTCATATCTGATGTAAGCTATAAGGTAGTATGGACCAGTCACATCTGATGTTAGCTATAAGCTAGTATGGACTGGTCACATCTGATGTTAGCTATAAGTTAGTATAGACTGGTCACATCTGATGTTAGCTATAAGTTAGTATGGACCAGTAACATCTGATGTAAGCTATAAGTTAGTATGGACCAGTCACATCTGATGTTAGCTATAAGCTAGTTTGGACCAGTCACATCTGATGTTAGCTATAAGTTAGTATAGACTGGTCACATCTGATGTTAGCTATAAGTTAGTATGGAACAGTCACATATGATGTTAGCTATAAGTTAGTATGGACCAGTCACATCTGATGTTAGCTATAAGTTAGTATAGACTGGTCACATCTGATGTTAGTTATAAGTTAGTATGGACCAGTCACATCTGATGTTAGCTATAAGGTAGTATGGACCAGTCACATCTGATGTTAGCTATAAGTTAGTATAGACTGGTCACATCTGATGTTAGCTATAAATTAGTATGGACCAGTAACATCTGATGTTAGCTATAAGATAGTATGGACTGGTAACATCTGATGTTAGCTATAAGTTAGTATGGAACAGACACATATGATGTTAGCTATAAGGTAGTATGGAACAGTCACATATGATGTTATCTATAAGTTAGTATGGAACAGTCACATCTGATGTTAGCTATAAGGTAGTATGGAACAGTCACATCTGATGTTAGCTATAAGTTAGTATAGACTGGTCACATCTGATGTTAGCTATAAGTTAGTATGGAACAGTCACATTTGATGTTAGCTATAAGTTAGTATGGATCAGTCACATCTGATGTTAGCTATAAGTTAGTATGGACCAGTCACATCTGATGTTAGCTATAAGTTAGTATAGACCAGTCACATCTGATGTTAGCTATAAGTTAGTATAGACTGGTCACATCTGATGTTAGCTATAAGTTAGTATGGACCAGTCACATCTGATGTTAGCTATAAGTTAGTAAAGACCAGTCACATCTGATGTTAGCTATAAGGTAGTATGGAACAGACACATATGATGTTAGCTATAAGGTAGTATGGAACAGACACATCTGATGTTAGCTATAAGTTAGTATGGACTGGTAACATCTGATGTTAGCTATAAGTTAGTATGGACCAGTCACATCTGATGTTAGCTATAAGTTAGTATGGACCAGTCACTTCTGATGTTAGCTATAAGTTAGTATGGACCAGTCACACCTGATGTTAGCTATAAGTTAGTATGGACCAGTCACATCTGATGTTAGCTATAAGTTAGTATGGACCAGTTACATCTGATGTTAGCTATAAGTTAGTATGGACCAGTCACATCTGATGTTAGCTATAAGTTAGTATGGACCAGTCACATCTGATGTTAGCTATAAGTTAGTATGGACCAGTCACATCTGATGTTAGCTATAAGTTAGTATAGACTGGTCACATCTGATGTTAGCTATAAGTTAGTATGGACCAGTAACATCTGATGTTAGCTATAAGGTAGTATGGACCAATCACATCTGATGTTAGCTATAAGTTAGTATAGACTGGTCACATCTGATGTTAGCTATAAGTTAGTATGGACCAGTCACATCTGATATTAGCTATAAGTTAGTATGGACTGGTAACATCTGATGTTAGCTATAAGTTAGTATGGAACAGACACATCTGATGTTAGCTATAAGTTAGTATGGAACAGTCACATCTGATGTTAGCTATAAGTTAGTATGAACCAGTTACATCTGATGTTAGTTATGAGATAGTATGGACCAGTCACATCTGATGTTAGCTATAAGTTAGTATGGACCAGTCACATCTGATGTTAGCTATAAGTTAGTATAGACTGGTCACATCTGATGTTAGCTATAAGTTAGTATGGACCAGTAACATCTGATGTTACTATAAAGTAGTATGGACCAATCACATCTGATGTTAGCTATAAGTTAGTATAGACTGGTCACATCTGATGTTAGCTATAAGTTAGTATGGACCAGTCACATCTGATATTAGCTATAAGTTAGTATGGACTGGTAACATCTGATGTTAGCTATAAGTTAGTATGGACCAGTCACATCTGATGTTAGCTATAAGTTAGTATGGACCAGTCACTTCTGATGTTAGCTATAAGTTAGTATGGATCAGTCACATCTGATGTTAGCTATAAGGTAGTATGGACCAGTCACATCTGATGTTAGCTATAAGTTAGTATGGACCAGTCACATCTGATGTTAGCTATAAGTTAGTATGGACTGGTCACATCTGATGTTAGCTATAAGTTAGTATGGCCCAGTCATATCTGATGTTAGCTATAAGTTAGTATAGACTGGTCACATCTGATGTTAGCTATAAGTTAGTATGGAACAGTCACATTTGATGTTAGCTATAAGTTAGTATGGACCAGTCATATCTGATGTAAGCTATGAGTTAGTATGGACCAGTCACATCTGATGTTAGCTATAAGTTAGTATGGACCAGTCACATCTGATGTTAGTTATAAGTTAGTATGGACCAGTCACATCTGATGTTAGCTATAAGCTAGTATGGACCAGTCACATCTCATGTTAGCTATAAGCTAGTATGGACCAGTCACATCGGATGTTAGCTATAAGTTAGTATGGAACAGTCACATCTGATGTTAGCTATAAGTTAGTATGGACCAGTCACATCTGATGTTAGCTATAAGTTAGTATGGACTGGTCACATCTGATGTTAGCTATAAGTTAGTATGGCCCAGTCATATCTGATGTTAGCTATAAGTTAGTATAGACTGGTCACATGTGATGTTAGCTATAAGTTAGTATGGAACAGACACATATGATGTTAGCTATAAGGTAGTATGGAACAGTCACATATGATGTTAGCTATAAGTTAGTATGGAACAGTCACATCTGATGTTAGCTATAAGGTAGTATGGAACAGTCACATCTGATGTTAGCTATAAGTTAGTATAGACTGGTCACATCTGATGTTAGCTATAAGTTAGTATGGAACAGTCACATTTGATGTTAGCTATAAGTTAGTATGGATCAGTCACATCTGATGTTAGCTATAAGTTAGTATGGACCAGTCACATCTGATGTTAGCTATAAGTTAGTATAGACCAGTCACATCTGATGTTAGCTATAAGTTAGTATAGACTGGTCACATCTGATGTTAGCTATAAGTTAGTATGGACCAGTCACATCTGATGTTAGCTATAAGTTAGTATGGACCAGTCACATCTGATGTTAGCTATAAGGTAGTATGGAACAGACACATATGATGTTAGCTATAAGGTAGTATGGAACAGACACATCTGATGTTAGCTATAAGTTAGTATGGACTGGTAACATCTGATGTTAGCTATAAGTTAGTATGGACCAGTCACATCTGATGTTAGCTATAAGTTAGTATGGACCAGTCACATCTGATGTTAGTTATAAGTTAGTATGGACCAGTCACATCTGATGTTAGCTATAAGCTAGTATGGACCAGTCACATCTCATGTTAGCTATAAGCTAGTATGGACCAGTCACATCGGATGTTAGCTATAAGTTAGTATGGAACAGTCACATCTGATGTTAGCTATAAGTTAGTATGGACCAGTCACATCTGATGTTAGCTATAAGTTAGTATGGACTGGTCACATCTGATGTTAGCTATAAGTTAGTATGGCCCAGTCATATCTGATGTTAGCTATAAGTTAGTATAGACTGGTCACATGTGATGTTAGCTATAAGTTAGTATGGAACAGACACATATGATGTTAGCTATAAGGTAGTATGGAACAGTCACATATGATGTTAGCTATAAGTTAGTATGGAACAGTCACATCTGATGTTAGCTATAAGGTAGTATGGAACAGTCACATCTGATGTTAGCTATAAGTTAGTATAGACTGGTCACATCTGATGTTAGCTATAAGTTAGTATGGAACAGTCACATTTGATGTTAGCTATAAGTTAGTATGGATCAGTCACATCTGATGTTAGCTATAAGTTAGTATGGACCAGTCACATCTGATGTTAGCTATAAGTTAGTATAGACCAGTCACATCTGATGTTAGCTATAAGTTAGTATAGACTGGTCACATCTGATGTTAGCTATAAGTTAGTATGGACCAGTCACATCTGATGTTAGCTATAAGTTAGTATGGACCAGTCACATCTGATGTTAGCTATAAGGTAGTATGGAACAGACACATATGATGTTAGCTATAAGGTAGTATGGAACAGACACATCTGATGTTAGCTATAAGTTAGTATGGACTGGTAACATCTGATGTTAGCTATAAGTTAGTATGGACCAGTCACATCTGATGTTAGCTATGAGTTAGTATGGACCAGTCACTTCTGATGTTAGCTATAAGTTAGTATGGACCAGTCACACCTGATGTTAGCTATAAGTTAGTATGGACCAGTCACATCTGATGTTAGCTATAAGTTAGTATGGACCAGTTACATCTGATGTTAGCTATAAGTTAGTATGGACCAGTCACATCTGATGTTAGCTATAAGTTAGTATGGACCAGTCACATCTGATGTTAGCTATAAGGTAGTATGGACCAATCACATCTGATGTTAGCTATAAGTTAGTATAGACTGGTCACATCTGATGTTAGCTATAAGTTAGTATGGACCAGTCACATCTGATATTAGCTATAAGTTAGTATGGACTGGTAACATCTGATGTTAGCTATAAGTTAGTATGGAACAGACACACCTGATGTTAGCTATAAGTTAGTATGGAACAGTCACATCTGATGTTAGCTATAAGTTAGTATGAACCAGTTACATCTGATGTTAGTTATGAGATAGTATGGACCAGTCACATCTGATGTTAGCTATAAGTTAGTATGGACCAGTCACATCTGATGTTAGCTATAAGTTAGTATAGACTGGTCACATCTGATGTTAGCTATAAGTTAGTATGGACCAGTAACATCTGATGTTACTATAAAGTAGTATGGACCAATCACATCTGATGTTAGCTATAAGTTAGTATAGACTGGTCACATCTGATGTTAGCTATAAGTTAGTATGGACCAGTCACATCTGATATTAGCTATAAGTTAGTATGGACTGGTAACATCTGATGTTAGCTATAAGTTAGTATGGACCAGTCACATCTGATGTTAGCTATGAGTTAGTATGGACCAGTCACTTCTGATGTTAGCTATAAGTTAGTATGGACCAGTCACACCTGATGTTAGCTATAAGTTAGTATGGACCAGTCACATCTGATGTTAGCTATAAGTTAGTATGTACCAGTTACATCTGATGTTAGCTATAAGTTAGTATGGACCAGTCACATCTGATGTTAGCTATAAGTTAGTATGGACCAGTCACATCTGATGTTAGCTATAAGTTAGTATAGACTGGCCACATCTGATGTTAGCTATAAGTTAGTATGGACCAGTAACATCTGATGTTAGCTATAAGGTAGTATGGACCAATCACATCTGATGTTAGCTATAAGTTAGTATAGACTGGTCACATCTGATGTTAGCTATAAGTTAGTATGGACCAGTCACATCTGATATTAGCTATAAGTTAGTATGGACTGGTAACATCTGATGTTAGCTATAAGTTAGTATGGAACAGACACACCTGATGTTAGCTATAAGTTAGTATGGAACAGTCACATCTGATGTTAGCTATAAGTTAGTATGAACCAGTTACATCTGATGTTAGTTATGAGATAGTATGGACCAGTCACATCTGATGTTAGCTATAAGTTAGTATGGACCAGTCACATCTGATGTTAGCTATAAGTTAGTATAGACTGGTCACATCTGATGTTAGCTATAAGTTAGTATGGACCAGTAACATCTGATGTTACTATAAAGTAGTATGGACCAATCACATCTGATGTTAGCTATAAGTTAGTATAGACTGGTCACATCTGATGTTAGCTATAAGTTAGTATGGACCAGTCACATCTGATATTAGCTATAAGTTAGTATGGACTGGTAACATCTGATGTTAGCTATAAGTTAGTATGGACCAGTCACATCTGATGTTAGCTATAAGTTAGTATGGACCAGTCACTTCTGATGTTAGCTATAAGTTAGTATGGATCAGTCACATCTGATGTTAGCTATAAGGTAGTATGGACCAGTCACATCTGATGTTAGCTATAAGTTAGTATGGACCAGTCACATCTGATGTTAGCTATAAGTTAGTATGGACTGGTCACATCTGATGTTAGCTATAAGTTAGTATGGCCCAGTCATATCTGATGTTAGCTATAAGTTAGTATAGACTGGTCACATCTGATGTTAGCTATAAGTTAGTATGGAACAGTCACATTTGATGTTAGCTATAAGTTAGTATGGACCAGTCATATCTGATGTAAGCTATAAGTTAGTATGGACCAGTCACATCTGATGTTAGCTATAAGTTAGTATGGACCAGTCATATCTGATGTTAGTTATAAGTTAGTATGGACCAGTCACATCTGATGTTAGCTATAAGCTAGTATGGACCAGTCACATCTCATGTTAGCTATAAGCTAGTATGGACCAGTCACATCGGATGTTAGCTATAAGTTAGTATGGACCAGTCACATCTGATGTTAGCTATAAGTTAGTATGGACCAGTCACATCTGATGTTAGCTATAAGTTAGTATGGACTGGTCACATCTGATGTTAGCTATAAGTTAGTATGGCCCAGTCATATCTGATGTTAGCTATAAGTTAGTATAGACTGGTCACATGTGATGTTAGCTATAAGTTAGTATGGAACAGTCACATTTGATGTTAGCTATAAGTTAGTATTGACCAGTTATATCTGATGTAAGCTATAAGTTAGTATGGACCAGTCACATCTGATGTTAGCTATAAGTTAGTATGGACCAGTCACATCTGATGTTAGTTATAAGTTAGTATGGACCAGTCACATCTGATGTTAGCTATAAGCTAGTATGGACCAGTCACATCTCATGTTAGCTATAAGCTAGTATGGACCAGTCACATCGGATGTTAGCTATAAGTTAGTATGGACCAGTCACATCTGATGTTAGCTATAAGTTAGTATGGACCAGTCACATCTGATGTTAGCTATAAGTTAGTATAGACTGGTCACATCTGATGTTAGCTATAAGTTAGTATGGACCAGTCACATCTGATGTTAGCTATAAGGTAGTATGGACCAATCACATCTGATGTAAGCTATAAGTTAGTATGGACCAGTCACATCTGATGTTAGCTATAAGTTAGTATGGAACAGACACATCTGATGTTAGCTATAAGTTAGTATGGACCAGTCATATCTGATGTTAGTTATAAGTTAGTATGGAACAGACACATCTAATGTTAAGTATAAGGTAGTATGGACCAGTCACATCTGATGTTAGCAATAAGTTAGTATGGACCAGACACATATGATGTTAGCTATAAGGTAGTATGGATTAGTCACATCTGATGTGAGCTATAAGCTAGTATGGAACAGACACATCTGATGTTAGCTATAAGTTAGTATGGACCAGACACATATGATGTTAGTGTCACGTACTCGGGGTAGTGACTTCTGGGTATCGTACCAAAGTTTACCCCTGGATATTGGAAGCTGCACCGTTTCTTATATTTTTATCTTTAATTTGTTAACTTTTGCCTCTGACACACAATAACAATTGGTGGGACGTGTTGCTGTCTTTGAACAGACCTTGTGTTAAGCAACAACCAGTGCTAGCCTGTGCACTATTCCAAACCTTGCTAATGTCTACCTATGCGCTACTATCCTGTGCACCGCTATCCTGTTCACTATCTGGCTTATTCAGCCTGTGCACTGCCTAACCAGTATACGTATTTCCGCACAGTCGCCTATGCACCTATTACCCGGTGCGTAAATACAACTTTAATACTCCTGCAACCTTATTCAGGTACGCAGATAGATTCTTATTCAGATTCTATTAATTCTTTTATAAAGTGTAAATAATTACCTTTTCCCTTCTTTAAGGCGTCTGGATTATCCATCAAGCGACCCTTGTTCTGACAGCACATCAGCTTATATACTAAGGTTTTGGACCATACCATTTAATTTGGACGATACCATATGTCTTATTCATATGAGTGTTTATAATTACCTAACCCTTAATGCTAAAACGTTTGAATGACGGCCCTTATGTTTACGACTACCGATCGGAATATTTCCGGGTATGCTAACCACGACCGGTCCGTTACTGATTCTGAATATTATAAATATCCATAGCAATGTAAACAAAACAAAATCGAAAGTAGACAACTGTTCAACTTTCAAACATAACGAGTTCGTATAACAATGTTTCAGCTTGATAAAAGAAATAAGATGAACCCTAGTAAAATAAAACTGATGAACCATGTTCATCACATTACCCACGCCTCCAGGAAATGCGTCCCCGCATTTATCGAAATCAATTGAGCACATCTACATCAAGTGGACATTTTTCAGTCCCAAACTCTATCCGGGTATTGCCTCGAGCCATGCCATTTAAAAACCACAATTATAACCGTTACTTCTTCAGTAGCTAACCACTAGAACAACTCGTAGATGTATGATCTACCCGACATGACAAGATTCCCACTCAACTGTATACTATTGTCTTTACACTGGATGAAACGTTAAACATGGACATCAACTTAAACACGTCAACTTAATCATAAGTACCCTTACATCGTTTTACATCTTTATTTGAAACATGTATGCTGACATATATAAGCCACCAATTTTTAACCTTTAAAACCAACAAGCCAAATGTTACATTTGAAAACCACTGAAAATATCAAAGCCAAAACCAGTATGAAATAATTTTGCCTAACAACCGGCCACTTATGGACCACTCAAAGAGCTTGTTGAGAGGGATCTTTAACGTGCACAAAGCGTGGTACTCCTTGAACACGGGACCTCGGATTTAACGTCCCCATCCGACGGACATCATATTAAAATATACAACAAAATAACATTTAGATAGTGATTCCTTCACTTTTCCATTACTATTTTTTTTTATATTTATATACATGATAGGAATATATATACAACAATGAGATCCAAATTATCGAACAAAATCATGAAGCCATGCCGGCTGTTTGGTAACCCTGCGTGGACGCCCTGCGTAGCCTGACTCATCCCTTGAATCACTTTGATCAACAATGTTGTCAGCACTATCAAGCTCCTCATTGAAAATTTCGGGCAACACACTTTCCGGCTCAAAAGTATCATCATTATTTTCGTTCCTCTCTGTTTCTCCTCTCAGAAGTTGGCCCTTGCACAACCTCATTCTATCTACATGTATGACCTGTGGTCGGCCACGCCTACCACAGTTAATGAGATAGTTAACATCCGAGTATTCTTTAAGAACTCGAAAAGGACCACGCCAGTAAGATGTGAATTTTGGAGAATGACCAGCTTTTCGAATGGGAAAGAATACATATACTTGGTCGTCTTTCCTAAATTTGCACCAGTTTAACTGTTTGTCATAATACTTTTTCTGACGCACCATTTCCTGTCCTACGTGCTTTCTAACAAAGTGGTGAGCTTCTTCCATTCGTTCTTGAAGTTCCCATGCCCATCTGTTTTGTGGAATTTTCTTTAAATAATCAGGTACCTCGTACATAAGGTCCACAGGTGTAGCAACTTCGCGACCTAACATCATGCGATTAGGCGTGCATCCTGTGGTCTCATGTTGAGCTGATCTATATGCCATCATAACGTAGGGCAGTAAACAATCCCAATTCGAATGGTGTTCGTCAACATAAGCAGTCAACATTTTGGCCAATGTGCCATTAAATCTCTCTACCATTCCGTCACACTGCGGATGGTAGGGCGTGGTTCTAGTCTTGTCTATCTGTAATAAGTGACACATTTCCTGAAATAATTCGCTCTCAAACTGCGAGCCTTGGTCAGAGTGAACTACAGTAGGCACGCCGAAACGCGTAATAACCTCTGCTACTAATATATTGGCTACAGTTGATGCAAGCATGTTAGGCATTGGAAAGCTTTCCGTCCATTTGCTGTAATAATCGCTAATGACTAGGATATACTTGTGCCCTCTCTCGGTTTCGGGTAGTTCTCCCAATATATCCATAGCAATTCTTTCCATTGGGTAACCCAATTTTTGCAACTGCATAGGAGCCCTTTGCCGTTTATTCGGACCTTTTCTCTTTGCACAGATTTCACAACCGGCTATATAGGCTACTATGTCATGTCGTACACCAGGCCAGTAGAACCTATCTTTGATTCTAGATTGCGTTTTCTTGATGCCAAGGTGGCCTGACGTCTTGTTATCATGGCACTGCTGAAGTATTCGACGTCTTTCTGTGAGGGGCACTATCACTCTACTTTTGTTGTTGTCTCTGTGCACTTTGCAAAGTACTCCATCCTGAATCTTCAGGTCATTAAACTGCGACCATAAGCTTTTAATAACATAATTGTACTCTCCTAGATTTTTCAAGTTAGGCTTGTGCCCATCTTGTACCCATTGTCTTACAATTTGCAAATTTTTGTCATTGTCTTGAAGATGTTTGAGGGATATGTCTGTGTCGTCCTCCTTGTCTCTTTCACATTCATCGGGCTTTGATGACACTGTCTGTACAAGTTGTTGTGCCTTCCAATCAGAGCTATATCCACACTGTCTACAAGGTATCCTACTTAACGCGTCTGCATTCTGGTGCTGACTTCCTGGCCTGTGTTTAATTTTCATGTCATATGTACTCAACACTTCAAGCCATCTTGCTAATTGTCCTTCTGCGTTTTTGAAGTTTAACAACCATTGCAATGAGCTGTGGTCCGTTCGAACGATGAATGCTCGGCCATACAGAAAATGACGAAAACTTTTGACGAAGTGTACTACTGATAAGAGTTCCTTTCTAGTGACACAATATTTCCGTTCTGTTTTTGATTTTGTTCTGCTTCCAAAAGCAATGACTCTCTCTTTACCATCAATTTCCTGTGATAGCACAGCTCCGATAGCGTTATTACTTGCGTCAGTGTCTAGGATGAATGGTCTAGATAAGTCTGGATGTGCAAGAATGGGTGCTTTAGTTAGTTTTCCTTTCAAGGCTTGAAAAGCTTCCTGACATTCTTCTGTCCATAAGTACTTTCGTCCTTTTTCTGTTAGTTGATGGAGACATTTGGCGATTTTTGCAAAATGTTCTATGTACCTCCGGTAATATCCACAGAGACCCAAGAATGAACGTAATTCGCTCGCATCAACTGGAATGGGCCAATCCTTTATGCTCTTTATCTCTTCTGGATCCGTGGCTACACCTTCCTCAGTGACGACATGTCCAAGAAAGTTAACTTTCTTTGAAAATAGTGTGCACTTCTTGGGTTTGAGCTTAAGGCCAGCTCCCTTTAGTCGATCAAAAACCGATCGCAGATTTTCGAGCATTTCCTCAAACGATTTTCCAACCACAATTATATCGTCTAGATAAACTAGACATATACTCCACTGTAGTCCCGCTAATACCCTTTCCATCAATCTTTCAAAGGTTGCCGGCGCGCAGGCCAGGCCAAATGGCATCTGTCTAAATTGAAACAGTCCCCTTCGGCTGGCAAATGCAGTTTTCGGGCGATCTTTCTCTGCCATTTCTACCTGCCAGTATCCCGAACAAAGGTCTAAAGTAGAGAACCATTTATTTCCGGACAATTGCTCCAATGAGTCGTCGATGCGGGGTAATGGATATGCGTCTTTTTCTGTTAAATCGTTGACCTTGCGATAATCAACGCAAAAGCGTGTAGTACCATCCTTTTTCTTTACCAGTACTATCCCAGACGACCATGGACCGTCGGCTGGCTCAATTACTCCGCGTTCAAGCATGTCATCGATATGTCTATCGACTTCCTCTCGCATATGAATGGGGGTGCGGCGAGGCGGTTGTTTTACTGGTGCATTATTTCCTGTATCTATGGTGTGGCGCACCAAATTAGTTCTACCTAAGTCCCTGTCGGGTGCTGCAAAAAGATCTTTGTATTCATTGAGAAGATTTTCAACTCCACGTTTTTGCTCCTGGCTAAGATTTCCGCTGCAATTACTCAGTAATTTTTGCAACTCAATTCTTAGGTTCTGATCCTTATGTATCTCCGTAATATTTTTGTCGTCGCTTATCACGTCCTGGATAGGGCTTATATTTCCCACAATTGTCCCAGCTCTTATTATCTTCACTACATTCGATACATTCATAAAGCGCAGTGGTACGGTTTCTGAGGCTTTAACTAAAGTTCTTGCCATTAAGGCACTGTCCTTTGCTACAAATTTGTCACAGGGTTCAATGATTCCTAAGCCTACTTCATTCTTTGTTGACGGATATTCGTTAATGTGACCCCGGACCAAAGCTTCTGTACCTGGCTGTATGCATGTATCTTCAACTACTGACACTCTATAGCAACCAAGCTGTCCAGTGAAGTTCAGTGGTATCACTTGGTTATTGCAAACCATATGTTCTTCTTGTAAATTAATCAGACATCTATTTTTCTTGAGAAAATCTAAACCAATTATGCCATCTAAAGCAAGATCCGCTACTACTGCCTCTGCTAAATATACGTTATGATCAATCCAGATGTGAAATCCACCTTTTCCCGTAACGTTTAGTTCAGAGCCGTTTGCTGACATAATAGTTTGAACCACTTGATTGAGGTTTGGCATCTCTTCTTTTCTCAAACTATTGAATAGTTTATTTGATATAAGAGTGACAGTTGCGCCTGTGTCAACGAGAAAACTGGCTTTTATATTTCCTATAGCTACGTCTATATATGCCCCTGCTTCTTTCGTCGAGTTATTTTGAACATTGAGCTTGATTTGTTTTCTCCGCTGTCTTCTTGTTCGAGAATGTACTGGCCTTGCAGAGCCATTCTCGTGGTTCCTGTATTGACCGTTCCCGTTGCCACCTTGCTTTCGTAGCCTACATTCTCGCTTAAAATGTCCATATTTACCGCAATTGTAACATTGCTGATTCCGTTTCCATTCCGGATCGGTAGTGTTTCTTTGTCCGCTGTTTTTAAATTCATTTAACTCCATTCGAAGTGATTCTAATTGCTTAGTAAACGAATCCATCATTTCTGTAAACTTATCGTCCTTAGATAATTCTTCTGTAATATTATCTGCATGCGTAGCCCGCATCTGAGGTTTTACAAAATCTTGTCTTTTCTCTGCTTTGTAGAACGCCTCAAGTTCGACAGCTAAACAGATTGCTTGGTTTAAGTTTTGCGGTCTGGATTGTTTAATTTTTATCCTCATCTCACTATCGTGCAATGCATCTAAGAAATAATCCTTTGATAATGTTTCTTTTACTTCAGTGGGTGCTAGTGGGTATGCTCTGTTTACTAATCGCCGTATAGTTTGTCCTAGTTCTGGCAAGGTTTCACTCGCGCGCTGGCGTCTCTCCTTTAATTGAACTCTGTATAGTTCGTTCTGATTTGGCGGAGCAAAACGCTCTTCTAATGATTTCACTAAGGTCTCATAATTCATTTTCTTATCAGTTGGTAAATCGCTGAAGACACTCTGTGCGTGCCCGCGAAGGGCAGCGGCAAGGTAAAGCCCCTGTTCATATTCGTCCCAATTATTGATGATAGCACATGCTTCAAAGTGCGATTTAAAATCAACCCACTCGCCAGACCCATCATAATTGGCCAGTTTGATTTCTCTTCTCGTATTCTTTCCAGGCGTGCGTACTTTTTCCTGGTTATTGACAGCCTGTTTTGCATTGCTTTGGCTAGGTCTTAACATAGGAGAAATCTCCACTGAACCTCCGCTACTGGTACCGGACGTTGCGCTAGTTGTTTTGTAATGCCCTTGCTTAGAGCGGGCTCCCTGTTCGTGCTCACTTACGTAAGGTCCAAACAATGTTGGTGCATCATCAGCTCGTTGAAGCTGTGTTTGGACTGTGCGCTCTGTGACATCGCCGAAATCCGTGCGCCTCGTCTGAGCAATACCAGAATCTGTCAGGTTTCTAGGTTGCTCTTTTGGGGTAGAGTGTTGTGGTGTCAAAAACCTAGGATTTTGAGTTTGTCTCAACTTTTCTATCTTTTGCTTTACATCTTCCTCTAACGTACTTATATGCTGTTGTAAATCGTCCATGTTTAATCAAGTATAGGTGCACTTGCCAATATCCCACCGCTGCCACCAAAATTATGTCACGTACTCGGGGTAGTGACTTCTGGGTATCGTACCAAAGTTTACCCCTGGATATTGGAAGCTGCACCGTTTCTTATATTTTTATCTTTAATTTGTTAACTTTTGCCTCTGACACACGATAACAATTGGTGGGACGTGTTGCTGTCTTTGAACAGACCTTGTGTTAAGCAACAACCAGTGCTAGCCTGTGCACTATTCCAAACCTTGCTAATGTCTACCTATGCGCTACTATCCTGTGCACCGCTATCCTGTTCACTATCTGGCTTATTCAGCCTGTGCACTGCCTAACCAGTATACGTATTTCCGCACAGTCGCCTTTGCACCTATTACCCGGTGCGTAAATACAACTTTAATACTCCTGCAACCTTATTCAGGTACGCAGATAGATTCTTATTCAGATTCTATTAATTCTTTTATAAAGTGTAAATAATTACCTTTTCCCTTCTTTAAGGCGTCTGGATTATCCATCAAGCGACCCTTGTTCTGACAGCACATCAGCTTATATACTAAGGTTTTGGACCATACCATTTAATTTGGACGATACCATATGTCTTATTCATATGAGTGTTTATAATTACCTAACCCTTAATGCTAAAACGTTTGAATGACGGCCCTTATGTTTACGACTACCGATCGGAATATTTCCGGGTATGCTAACCACGACCGGTCCGTTACTAATTCTAAATATTATAAATATCCATAGCAATGTAAACAAAACAAAATCGAAAGTAGACAACTGTTCAACTTTCAAACATAACGAGTTCGTATAACAATGTTTCAGCTTGATAAAAGAAATAAGATGAACCCTAGTAAAATAAAACTGATGAACCATGTTCATCACATTAGCTATAAGGTAGTATGGAACAGACACATCTGATGTTAGTTATAAGTTAGTATGGAACAGACACATGTGATGTTTGCTATAAGGTAGTATGGAACAGTCACATCTGATGTTAGCTATAAGGTAGTATGGAACAGTCACATCTGATGTTAGCTATAAGGTAGTATGGAACAGACACATCGGATGTTAGCTATCAGGTAGTATGGAACAGACACATCTGATGTTAGCTATAAGTTAGTATGGACCAGACACATGTGATGTTAGTTATAAGTTAGTATGGACCAGTAACATCTCATGTTAGCTATAAGGTAGTATGGACCAGTCACATCTAATGTTAGCTATAAGGTAGTATGGAACAGTCACATCTGATGTTAGCTATAAGGTAGTATGGAACAGACACATCGGATGTTAGCTATCAGGTAGTATGGAACAGACACATCTGATGTTAGCTATAAGTTAGTATGGAACAGACACATGTGATGTTAGCTATATGTTAGTATGGAACAGACACATCTGATGTTAGCTATAAGCTAGTATAGACTGGTCACATCTGATGTTAGCTATAAGGTAGTATGGACCAGTCACATCTGATGTTAGCTATAAGCTAGTTTTAGTACATTTCTTTTCAACATACGTAGTACACTCCATCGTATCACTTGCGAGATGTTATATATGACAATTGAATTCATCAAAATTACATGCCAGGTCAGTTTTTTATGTCTCAGACAATGTTGAGATTTGTTCGTTTGCTATTTTTCCTACAACACGATGAAGCAGATTATGATACAGCGCAAAGAAGCTATTTTCTAATAATACTAGACACAACTCCACTCTCCAGTTCCCTTATCATAAGGTCTATGAACGCAAAAAATAATGATACAGCACAAAGAAGTGATTTTCTGATAATACTAGATGAGACTCCACTTTCCAGTTCCCTTATCATAATGTCTATGAACACAAAAAATAATGAGACTTTCCAATACTGTTTAAGTGTGTTTGCAGGGTGATTGGCTCCGGTAGTCTGTCGACCACATCGCAGTGGCATATTTTCAAAGATATCGAAGGGTTCTGATAATTCTAATGCCTATTGGTACATCTAATTCCAAACTGATGAACCGTACACTGTAAAATGTGCTCCAAAACTACATTGTCTTAGACTGAGTATTACAAATTCAAATCTTGTAAAAGATACAAGTTACTGTCGGATTTTGTCATTATATCCAATAAAACTTTTATTTTGAAACCAAATGTCGTTATTTAATGATATTTCATCAATTAAAAAAGTGACAACATAGGTGTTTCCTTTAACATTCAATTCATAATATTTTTTGCCTTTTTTTTTTGCATGCCCAGTCGATGTGCGAACAACGGCGTGCTGGCATATAGGGAGCTACACGCCTGTTAGCTATAAGCTAGTATGGATTGGTCACATCTCACCTGATGTCAATAGTGTTTATGCTGTATATATATGATCAGCTAGTAAAGGCCACATTTTACCATGTCAGTAACTACCTCAATCTCTAAATACATGTGACTATTTAACATTCTGATTTCTATGGTAACCATGATCTCTGGGTGTGTTGAGCTATTGTCACCTGAAAGTCTGTCAAAAAAGCCTTGTTAGTGAGGATTATATATTCTAATGCAACAACGTTTGTAACGTTCATTTTGATTGGATAACGTCACTTATTTACATGGCATCAATTGACAATTGATGCTATGGGACGTACGTGCAAGCGCAGACGGCATATGACAGATTTTAAATACATGTTTTAACGTTGTTTTCTCTCAGTTTCATTAGAATGGAGATAACAATATTGTATTTTACGCTCCGACGGCATCAATTGGGGATTTGATGGTCGCAAATACCTGTTTACTGTCTCCGCTAACGCGTCGCCAGGAAACTTAATTTGCGACCATCAAATCCCCAATTGATGCCGTCGGAGCTTAAAATACAATACAGTTATCTCCTAAGCACTGTTCTGTTGTATTGAAAAGAGGTGAAATATACCAAGAAGACATTTTTTAGATTTATTAGCCAGACATATAGTTCTGATTGGCTGTATTAGTCAGACATATAGTTCTGATTGGCTGTATTAGTCAGACATATAGTTCTGATTGGCTGTATTAGTCAGACATATAGTTCTGATTGGCTGTATTAGTCAGACATATAGTTCTGATTGGCTGTATTAGTCAGACATATAGTTCTGATTGGCTGTATTCGTCAGACCTATAGTTGGCTGTATTAGCCAGACCTATAGTTCTGATTGGCTGTACTAGTCAGACATATAGTTCTGATTGGCTGTATTAGTCAGACATATAGTTCTGATTGGCTGTATTAGTCAGACATATAGTTCTGATTGGCTGTATTAGTCAGACATATAGTTCTGATTGGCTGTATTAGTCAGACATATAGTTCTGATTGGCTGTATTCGTCAGACCTATAGTTGGCTGTATTAGTCAGACCTATAGTTCTGATTGGCTGTATTAGTCAGACCTATAGTTCTGATTGGCTGTACTAGTCAGACCTATAGTTCTGATTGGCTGTATTAATCAGACCTATAGTTCTGATTGGCTGTATTAGTCAGACCTATAGTTCTGATTGGCTGTATTAGTCAGACAAATAGTTCTGATTGGCTGTATTAGTCAGACATAGAGTTCTGATTGGCTGTATTAGTCAGACATATAGTTCTGATTGGCTGTACTAGTCAGACCTATAGTTCTGATTGGCTGAATTAGTCAGACATATAGTTCTGATTGGCTGTATTAGTCAGACATATAGTTCTGATTGGCTGTATTAGTCAGACATATAGTTCTGATTGGCTGTATTAGTCAGACATATAGTTCTGATTGGCTGTATTAGTCAGACATATAGTTCTGATTGGCTGTATTAGTCAGACATATAGTTCTGATTGGCTGAATGTGTTTTGTCTATTAGCTCATAGACATAATTTTGAGATGTGATTGTGATGTAACCAACATTTTTTTCAAAATTTAATAGTTACAAATGGACTTTAGAATTAAATTATAAGGAACAACTGTAAAAAAATTTCTGTCTATATGAAATATCCTAAAAAAAATGTGGTGCACACTTTTAAATAACATGCTATGTGGGTTATTCAGTGTGCATCACATTTTTTATGTTATTTCTTCATAGAAAGAAGCAATATTACAGTAATTCCTCAATTGTGTTTTCTGGATTACATGCATAAGGAATACGAAAAATATCCCCAACAATAATAATAAGGTATGGATTTTTCTCATTGTTGAAGGCAAACTATGTTAACCTTAGTTGCTTACATCCATATCATATGAACTCTGGTCAATATTTGTCTCAATTCCATATTTTTACTATAGTTTAGTACTCCACACATTTTATTTACTCAACACTTATGAGTGGTGCTTACATCATTCTATATGATTATAATTTAATTTTGGATGTAACGCGTCTTCTGATTGGCTGACCTTATTTTGTTATAGGCCCATAGACATAATTTAGTCATGTGACCGTGACATCATCAATGTTTTTTCATGGTTTTCTACAGTTTAAAATGGAATTTAGAATTAAATTATAAGAAATGACTGTAATATTTTTTCTGTCTATTCGAAATAACATAAACTAGAGGCTCTAAAGAGCCTGTGTCGCTCACCTTGGACTATGTGAATATTAAACAAAGGACGCAGATGGATTCATGACAAAATTGTGTTTTGGTGATGGTGATGTGTTTGTACATCTTAATTTACTGAACATTCTAGCTGCTTACAATTATCTCTATCTATAATTTACTTGGCCCAGTAGTTTCAGAGGAGAAGATTTTTGTAAAAGATTACTAAGATTTATGAAAAAATGGTTAAAACATGACTATAAAGGGCAATAACTCCTAAAGGGGTCAACTGACAATTTTGGTCATGTTGACCTATTTGTAGATCTTACTTTGCCAACATGTATTGTTTTACAGTTTATCTCTATCTATAATAATATTCAAGATAATAACCAAAAACAGCAAAATTTCCTTAAAATTAACAGTTCAGGGGCAGCTCCCAACAACGGGTTGTCCGATTCATCTGAAAATTTCAGGGCAGATAGATTTTGACCTGATAAATAATTTAACTTCATGTCAGATTTGCTCTAAATGCTTTGGTTTTTGAGTTATAAGCCAAAAACTGCATTTTACCCCTATGTTCTATTTTTAGCTGTGGCAGCCATCTTGGTTGGTTAGATGAGTCACCGGACACATTTCTTAAACTAAATACCCCAATGATGATTGTGGCCAAGTTTGGTTAAATTTGGCCCGGAAGTTTCAGAGGAGAAGATTTTTTTAAAAGATGACTAAGATTTACGAAAAATGGTTAAAAATCGACTATTAAGGTCAATAACTCCTTAAGGGGTCAACTGACCATTTCAGGTCATGTTGACTTATTTGTAAATCTTACTTTGCTGAACATTATTGCTGTTTACAGTTTATCTCTATCTATAATAATATTCAAGATAATAACCAAAAACAGCAAAATTTCCTTAAAATTACCAATTCAGGGGTAGCAACCCAACAACGGGTTGTCCGATTCATCTGAAAATTTCAGGACAGATAGATCTTGACCTGATGAACAATTAAACCTCGTGTCAGATTTGCTCTAAATGCTTTGGTTTTTGAGTTATAAGCCAAAAACTGCATTTTACCCCCATGTTCTATTTTTAGCTGTGGCAGCCATTTTGGTTGGTTGACCGGGTCACCGGACACATTTTTTAAATTAGATACCCCAATGATGATTGTGGCCAAGTTTGGTTAAATTTGGCCCAGTAGTTTCAGAGGAGAAGATTTTTGTAAAAGATTACTAAGATTTACGAAAAATGGTTAAAAATTGACTATTAAGGGCAATAACTCCTAAAGGGGTCAACTGACCATTTAGGTCATGTTGACTTATTTGTAAATCTTACTTTGCTGAACATCATTGGCGTTTACAGTTTATCTCTATCTATAATAATATTCAAGATAATAACCAAAAACAGCAAAATTTCCTTAAAATTACCAATTCAGGGGCAGCAACCCAACAACAGGTTGTCCGATTCATCTGAAAATTTCAGGACAGATAGATCTTGACCTGATGTACAATTTAACCCCATGTCAGATTTGCTCTAAATGCTTTGGTTTTTGAGTTATAAGCCAAAAACTGCATTTTACCCCCATGTTCTATTTTTAGCTGTTGCGGCCATCTTGGTTGGTTGACCGGGTCACCGGACACATTTTTTAAACTAGATACCCCAATGATTGTTGTGGCCAAGATTGGTTAAATTTGGCCCAGTAGTTTCAGAGGAGAAGATTTTTGTAAAAGTTAACGCCGGACGACGGACGCCGGACGACGGACGCCGGACGCCAAGTGATGGGAAAAGCTCACTTGGCCCTTCGGGCCAGGTGAGCTAAAAATGTGGTGCACACTGTTAAATAACCCGCTACGCGCGTTATTCAGTATGCACCACATTTTTTATGTTATTGCTTCATAGACAGAAAAACTATTACAGTCATTCCTTAAATACAGTGTGGATTTTCCTCATTGTTGAGAACTGTACTGTAGCCTGTAACTGTGGTAGGAAAGTTGTCTTGTTGGCAATCATACCACATCTCCTTATTTATATATCTATATCATTATTTCCCCTTCCTATATATTAAAATGATAAATGATCAATATCTCAATTTTTTTTATTTAAAATAATATTCACAAAATAATACAAAAAGTGCTTGATGCACATGAAAATGTTTCTATAGCAACTAATACACATTAAAAAAAAGTTT
This sequence comes from Mytilus galloprovincialis, assembly GCF_965363235.1. Classification (NCBI taxonomy): domain Eukaryota; kingdom Metazoa; phylum Mollusca; class Bivalvia; order Mytilida; family Mytilidae; genus Mytilus; species Mytilus galloprovincialis. The sequence goes on from NC_134848.1 coordinate 85,935,916, forward strand.
GTAGACATTTTACATACACAAACATAAATATTTTCGCCAATCTAACAATAGAATACAAGACAGCACAATTGTTTTACTGACACATATATATTTTGTTCTTTCAAAATAGTGAAATCCTTTAAATTTAAAAATTTAAAAGAATTATGAAAAAAAAAAGTTTATATTGCATGCCTATCTATATATATATATATCGGTCAACAATGATTTGCTTACAACAAGAATAATATTAACAAAAATAAAACTGCCATTCACCATAAAAAAACACAAAACAAGAAATATATACCATTGTCACTTGATAGCTAGTTATAGAAAGAATCATATGTCTAGAATTAAATAACATACTGGGAAAAGGGAGGTAACCTCAATATAAAATAAAAAAGACGAGATAATTTTGTTGTTGATGTACATGTTTATTCTCTCTCTTTTAATATGGTCTATTGAATGCATGTATTCACTTGTTCACTAGACTCAATAGACTATTAATAGCTTTTCATTTAAACATGTCACAAATAAACCAATATAAAGATGGAGTAAACACAAGAAAGGGGAAGTAACTCTTGTGTACATTTGATCAATAGATTACAAAATACAAATGGAAAACACTAAAAAATTACAGTAAAAGATATTATGCTACTTTTTTTTTAAATATTACATGTACGAGAGAAATCATTTTGAGCTAAACATAGTTTTATTTTTTACAACATTTCACAATACAAAATGCCACCGACAAATACACAGTACACATATTTCTATTTGCATCTACAAAACTTTTCCACACAATTTGTAAAATAATCACTTATAAATTATACATGATATGTATGATCCATAACATTAACATAACTTTCAATTTAGAAATCTTTGCTATGTAACTATTATTGCAAAAATTGTGAAATTGCAATTATTGACTATCCCAAAAATTAAAAAAATGCTATTTAAAATTTTGATAGTATTATTATTTGCCACATTAATGAAATCACATTTTTTATGCCACATTAAATGAAATCTCCATAATTCAAATGCCACATTAAATGAAATCACCATTATTAATCTCATATTGAAGATCATTCATAAAAAATTGCGATAATTTCTAAATTAACAATACATTATAATATTATACATCTAATACAATTGTTTTTGTTTTTTTACTGACAATATAATGTTAGTCTAAATAAGGCAATTCTCCAGCAATTCAACATTAAAAAAAATCAAACAGTAATTATTAAAAAGATTAGACAAAAGACGTGATTTACAAAAATAATTATATTAAATTTTCAAGCACTTTCAAAATTGATAACTTTTATTTATACAATTTTACCAAAACAAGGTCTATCAAAATTTGGTTACTAGTTGGGTTTTGTATTTTTAAATGTTTTATTGGTTGCCTATTGGTTTAAAAAACACATTATCTATGGCACAACACGTTCTATAAATATACATTAGTATGGAATGTGTGGTTACAGTTGCCATGGTTACAATTATTGACATTTTTAAATCATATTTTGTTCTAATGTAAGACAATTTACAAATACAAGCACATTTGACTATGAACAGTATTCTGACATTGAGGTCTTGAGATCAGCATTTATGAATAACGTGGATTCATTTATTTTAATTGTTCAAACTTACGTTGATTTTTGACAAAATTTCTTTTTTTGTGAACACTTCATTGCTTTGACAAATTATGCTTTAAAATGTTTAATACAAGCTTATAGAACATTTATTTTTAATGAACACTTTATTTTCAGTTTACCCTTTGCCTTTATTATGTGTAGAATCAATGAAAATAAATAACCCATTTATAAGGGCTTTCCATTTTAACAAATGTGTGTTTCGTAGGAATTTAAAAAAATGGTGTTTATTCAAGAAATGGTTTTGGTTTTATTTCGAAATCCCTTCCTGTTCTCCCCTATCAACTTAAATATAAAACCCATTACTTAAGTTCTACTTTCATCCTTACAATCGAAAATTGAAAGTAAAACTTGATGAGGTATGAAAAAGAGGGGTCTAATTAAATTACTCTACATTTTATTTTCCATTAAAATAAAATTCTCTAGTTGAAGTATTCTATCTTTCCATTTCCCATTTCCATTCTCAATTTTTATCTTATTTTTCAAAATTTGGGGTGTATGTTAACATGGTTAAAAGGCATAAAAGTTTTAAAATTTAATCACAGCAACCATACGTTTTAGCCTGAGTAAAATATTGATTCTGTGTTGATGCTGGGACTAATGATATCAAATCTACCTTACGTCTGATCTGATTATAATAAAGTTCCTGTGTTTAATCGTAAAATTTTTCATGAAAGGAATCAAAGTATATTAATCAGACTGATATTTTTTCAATTCTTTAAGTGAGAAAATAACAACTGATCATGTTTATTTTACGAATTGATCGAGCGCTCTCTCGCAAAAATGAGCAACCTAAACTAAGTTTGCTATCTTATAACAATAAGAAACACCAATAATGAATCAACGTGTGTTTATATTGAAAAGGAACTGAATGTCAAAATTTTCTATTGCATCATACAACAGTGTAACCTGTGTTATCCAACACACTAGGGGACAAGAAAAAAAAAGTCAGATTTAGCAGGGTGTCAGAATTCTTGATTTTCTGCAAAGATACGAATATTTTGGGAACATGAAAACAGTGTTGGTTTAAAACAGGATGTTGGAATACTGCAGTGTTGGTAAGGCAGGTTACACTGTATTTGGCAGATTAACAAGATTGTAAAAATAAAGACTAGAAAATGTTTGTTTAGCAGATAGCATCTGTAAATATCTCCGCCATCGTGTCACAATAATATCGTGTAATCTCATTGGGTAATGTCTTCCATCCCTTATTGTACGACTCAAGTAATTCTAATAAAGAACACCTAGCTCTGGCCGATCTCCTGTAACATAAAATATATAGTGTACGAGTCAAGTAATTCTAATAAAAAAAAAACCTAGCTCTGGCCGATCTCCTGTAACATAAAATATATAGTGTACGACTCAAGTAATTCTAATATAGAACACCTAGCTCTGGCCGATCTCCTGTAACATAAAATATATAGTGTACGACTCAAGTAATTCTAGTAACGAACTCCTAGCTCTGGCCGATCTCCTGTAACATAAAATATATAGTGTACGAGTCAAGTAATTCTAATAAATATCACCTAGCTCTGGCCGATCTCCTGTAACATAAAATATATAGTGTACGAGTCAAGTAATTCTCATAAAGAACACCTAGCTCTGGCCAATCTCCTGTAACATAAAATATATAGTGTACGAGTCAAGTAATTCTAATAAAGAACACCTAGCTCTGGCCAATCTCCTGTAACATAAAATATATAGTGTGCAAGTCAAGTAATTCTAATAAAGAACACCTAGCTCTGGCCGATCTCCTGTAACATAAAATATATAGTGTGCAAGTCAAGCAATTCTAGTAACGAACACCTAGCTCTGGCCGATCTCCTGTAACATAAAATATATAGTGTACGACTCAAGTAATTCTAGTAACGAACACCTAGCTCTGGCCGATCTCCTGTAACATAAAATATATAGTGTACGACTCAAGTAATTCTAGTAACAAACACCTAGCTCTGGCTGATATTCTGTAACATAAAATATATAGTGTACGACTCAAGTAATTCTAGTAACAAACACCTAGCTCTGGCTGATCTTCTTTAACATAAAATATATAGTGTACGACTCAAGTAATTCTAGTAACAAACACCTAGCTCTGGCCGATCTCTTGTAATATAAAATATATAGTGTACGACTCAAGTAATTCTAGTAACGAACACCTAGCTCTGGCCGATCTTCTGCAATATAAAATATATAGTGTACGAGTCAAATAATTCTAGTAACAAACATCTAGCTCTGGCTGATCTTCTGCAATATAAAATATATAGTGTACGACTCAAATAATTCTAGTAACAAACACCTAGCTCTGGTCGATCTTCTGTAACATAAAATATATAGTGTACGACTCAAGTAATTCTAGTAACAAACACCTAGCTCTGGCTGATCTTCTGCAATATAAAATATATAGTGTACGACTCAAGTAATTCTAGTAACGAACACCTAGCTCTGGCCGATCTCCTGTAATATAAAATATATAGTGTACGACTCAAGTAATTCTAGTAACAAACACCTAGCTCTGGCCGATCTCCTGTAACATAAAATATATAGTGTACGACTCAAGTAATTCTAGTAACGAACACCTAGCTCTGGCCGATCTCCTGTAACATAAAATATATAGTGTACGACTCAAGTAATTCTAGTAACAAACACCTAGCTCTGGCTGATATTCTGTAACATAAAATATATAGTGTACGACTCAAGTAATTCTAGTAACAAACACCTAGCTCTGGCCGATCTTCTGCAATATAAAATATATAGTGTACGACTCAAGTAATTCCAGTAACGAACACCTAGCTCTGGCCGATCTTCTGTAATATAAAATATATAGTGTACGACTCAAGTAATTCCAGTAACGAACACCTAGCTCTTGCCAATCTCCTGTAACATAAAATATATAGTGTACGACTCCAGTAATTCTAGTAACGAACACCTAGCTCTGGCCGATCTTCTGTAACATAATATATATAGTGTACGACTCAAGTAATTCTAGTAAAGAACACCTAGCTCTGGCCGATCTTCTGTAACATAAAATATATAGTGTACGACTCAAGTAATTCTAGTAACGAACACCTAGCTCTGGCCGATCTTCTGCAATATAAAATATATAGTGTACGAGTCAAATAATTCTAGTAACGAACACCTAGCTCTGGCCGATCTTCTGCAATATAAAATATATAGTGTACGACTCAAGTAATTCTAGTAACAAACACCTAGCTCTGGCCGATCTTCTGCAATATAAAATATATAGTGTACGACTCAAGTAATTCTAGTTACAAACACCTAGCTCTGGCCGATCTTCTGCAATATAAAATATATAGTGTACGACTCAAGTAATTCTAGTAACAAACACCTAGCTCTGGCCGATCTATTGCAATATAAAATATATAGTGTACGACTCAAGTAATTCTAGTAACAAACACCTAGCTCTGGCTGATCTTCTTTAACATAAAATATATAGTGTACGACTCAAGTAATTCTAGTAACAAACACCTAGCTCTGGCCAATCTTCTGTAACATAAAATATATAGTGTACGACTCAAGTAATTCTAGTAACGAACACCTAGCTCTGGCCGATCTTCTGCAATATAAAATATATAGTGTATGACTCAAATAATTCTAGTAACAAACATCTAGCTCTGGCTGATCTTCTGCAATATAAAATATATAGTGTACGACTCAAATAATTCTAGTAACAAACACCTAGCTCTGGTCGATCTTCTGTAACATAAAATATATAGTGTACGACTCAAGTAATTCTAGTAACAAACACCTAGCTCTGGCTGATCTTCTGCAATATAAAATATATAGTGTACGACTCAAGTAATTCTAGTAACAAACACCTAGCTCTGGCCGATCTCCTGTAACATAAAATATATAGTGTACGACTCAAGTAATTCTAGTAACAAACACCTAGCTCTGGCCGATCTTCTGTAACATAAAATATATAGTGTACGACTCAAGTAATTCTAGTAACAAACACCTAGCTCTGGCCGATCTATTGCAATATAAAATATATAGTGTACGACTCAAGTAATTCTAGTAACAAACACCGAGCTCTGGCCGATCTCTTTTAATATAAAATATATAGTGTACGACTCAAGTAATTCTAGTAACAAACACCTAGCTCTGGCCGATCTTCTGTAACATAAAATATATAGTGTACGACTCAAGTAATTCTAGTAAAGAACACCTAGCTCTGGCCGATCTCCTGTAATATAAAATATTTAGTGTACGACTCAAGTAATTCTAGTAACGAACACCTAGCTCTGGCCGATCTTCTGCATTATAAAATATATAGTGTACGACTCAAGTAATTCTAGTAACGAACACCTAGCTCTGGCCAATCTCCTGTAACATAAAATATATATAGTGTACGACTCAAGTAATTCTAGTAATGAACATCTAGCTCTTGCATATCTCCTGTAACATAAAATATATAGTGTACGACTCAAGTAATTCTAGTAAAGAACACCTAGCTCTTGCGGATCTCCTGTAACATAAAATATATAGTGTACGACTCAAGTAATTCTAGTAACGAACACCTAGCTCTTGCGGATCTCCTGTAACATAAAATATATAGTGTACGACTCAAGTAATTCTAGTAACGAACACCTAGCTCTGGCCGATCTCCTGTAATATAAAATATATAGTGTACGACTCAAGTAATTCTAGTAAAGAACACCTAGCTCTGGCTGATCTTCTGTACTATAAAATATATAGTGTACGACTCAAGTAATTCTAGTAACGAACACCTAGCTCTGGCCGATCTTCTGTACTATAAAATATATAGTGTACGACTCAAGTAATTCTAGTAACGAACACCTAGCTCTTGCGGATCTCCTGTAATATAAAATATATAGTGTATGACTCAAGTAATTCTAGTAACGAACATCTAGCTCTGGCCGATCTCCTGTAAGACTCATAATGAATCATCTAATCCTTATATTGAAGTGCTTTGTGTCTATTTTATTTTTTGTTAGTTATTATTTGTGCTTTGTATTAATCTATTGAGTTAAGCAATTTCAACTGATTGTTATAGTCTGTTTCAGTCACTTTAGCTTCCTCCATCCATAACAACTTATCACCACTACATAGCCAGAATGTGGCACTAAAAGTGGCATTAAAGCATCAACAATCAATCAATCAATCAATATGTTGTGATATTACACCACTGTCCCAGGGTAGAAGCACAAACATGATTAACCTTACTACAGTAGCTTTTTTTTCTTGTTTGAAAATTTGGTGAAAATGGTGATGATGTCTTGTGGATCCATTTCCTTGTCTTAACTTTTTGAACAAAATGTAAGTTATTTTTGTAAGTTGTCAGTTCCTTCTTGTACAAAATGTAAGTTGTCGGTTCCTTGTTGAAGATGATATTGTGACTTTGTGAACCCCATAACAAATTACTAACATACAATAAACATAGATAACTGATGAATTCTTCAAAAGATATGTGTCATCTATGTAGCATGTATGTGTCATCTATGTATCATGTGTGTCATCTATGTAGCATGTATGTGTCATCTTTGTATAATGAGTGACATCTATGTATCATGTATGTCATGTATGTGTCATCTGTGTCTCATGTATGTGTCATCTATGTGTAATGAATGCATCCTCTATTTTTTAATGTATGTGTCATATGTGTACCATGTATGTCATGTATGTGTCATCTGTGTGTCATGTAAGTGTCATCTGTGTATCATGTATGTGTCATGTATTAAAACTTACCCATCTTTAATGATCTTTGTCCTCACTTTCTCCATTAATTCTGACATTTTAAATTCATCAAAAGCTTCTAATTCTTTACCTATACTTTGTACCTGGTAAAAACAGATAATTTTAGTTAACACACATCAAAAGATTCTAATTATTTGCCTAAACTTTTTACCTGGTAAAAACAGATAATTACATTTAGTTACACAGTTATTGTCCTTTGTTTAAACAGATTATGGCATTTAGTAACACAATTATTGCCCTTCGTTAAAACACATTATAAACATTTGTTGACAGGTTATTGCCCTTCATTAAAACACATTATAAACATTTGTTGACAGGTTATTGCCCTTCATTAAAACACATTATTAACATTTGTTGACAGGGTTATTGCCCTTCATTAAAACACATTATAAACATTTGTTGACAGGTTATTGCCCTTCATTAAAACACATTATACACATTTGTTGACAGGTTATTGCCCTTCATTAAAACGCATTATAAACATTTGTTGGCAGAGTTATTGCCCCTAATAAAAATAAATATATTTTGGATCACAATTATTGTCTCTTTTCAGGGGTTAAGTTGTTAAGGGGACATAACTCCTTCCCTGTAATAATGTTGTTAAGGGGACCTAACTCCTTACCTGTAATCATGTTGTTAAGGGGACATAACTCCTTTCCTGTAATAATGTTGTTGTGGAGTACGCCGGTTAGGCACAATCAAACATGATATTCATTAGTCAAGAGAGTTCCGAATGGTCGGGGATTCCCTCAGAGTTAATATAGACGGCCAAGCTGACAGACGTGTTCCCTGATCGTAGGAGCCTGGAATTCGGTGCTGTACACAGACCCGTGTAACTCTCAGCCTAAGAGTACTCAGCGACACTCTTGGGTAAGTCATATATATCTATTAGTATACTTATGTCACCACAATTGGTGTCAGAAGTTGTTTGACGAACTCACTGTTTGTTTACATTATCTGGCGGCAAATTTTTCAAATTTTGGAAAAGAAAAAACTTGTTTTCTCTTTTATTTAAAGAGATATATGATAAAAGTAAGAAGTATTATTCACTTTGTACTGTGCTTAAAACTTTTACATTATATTTAATACAATTTTTGTTGTTTTCAGTTGTCCAGTGACATTGAGACCCCCTCCCCCCTTTCCCCAGTTACTATAGTTTGATAAGGGTACATCAGATGTTCTGATGTTTGCGTTTTGATATAGTATTTATATCCTTTACCTTCCCTGTAAGGGTACATCAGATGTTCTGATGTCTGCGTATTGACAGATTCTATTTCCTTGACCCCCCCCCCCCCCCTTTTTTTTTTGTTTATTTGTTGTTTTGATTTTTTTTTTTGATTTTTTTTTGTCGTGATATTATTTTGAATATTACGCCACATTTTGATTCGTAGTACGTATTTCAGCATTTTGAGATAGCGTATATCATTTTTGCGCGTTGACTTATTTTGATCGTTACGTGACACTATTTGATCTCGTGTACGTTTTGATTTTTAGATTTTGAGACATCGCATATTTTTTGGACCGTGAATTTTTGCGTATATTTGTTTTCTGCACAATAGAATACTACAAAATGTCACAGCCAATTAATATCAACACTGCTACAGTTGAAGAACTCAAAAGTATTAAGAGTATTGGCACAAAGAGAGCTGCGATCATTACAGCTGCTAGAGAGGAGAGAGGACAACTTACCATAGAAGATTTGAAATTACTTGAAGGTATTCCTAACACCATATGGGACCCTTTGGTTGACGAAGGAGCAATTGTTGTGGAACCACTGGAACGTACCAAAAAAGACATAGATCCAAAGCAAAGAGTTCGTGAATTAGAGGAGCAAATGAGTGGCATGAATGCCGTAATCAAACAACGAATGCAAGAAAAGCAAGTAGCACTACAAGAAATGCAACATCAAATGCAAACTATGCAAGATGATTTTGAAAAAAGATTTATTGACCAAAATGCAAAGTTTCAGAAATGCATTGAGCAAATGGAACATGACCATAAAGAAAATACAGACGCGCTGTCAGTAGAGTTTGAGAAAAGAGAAAATGAAATGCGTGAAGAAATCAGGATTAGAGACAACAAAATGAAACAAGCAGATGAAATGAGACTCACCACTGAGAGAATTGAGAAGCTATTTCCGTCCGGAATTTACAGTAAACAAGAGGACAGGAAACCATTAATAACTGCATTGAAGTCAAGCCCTGGATATACTCCAAAAGGTAATTTACAAGACAGGAGTGAAAAGAGAGTTGAAGGACCGTCTGCTCCAAAGTTGGCAACTTATGATGGAAAAACAGATTGGCGACCTTATTTCCTACAGTTTAGTCACATTGCCAACAGATATAAATGGACACCACAACACAGACTTGATAAATTGATAGAATGTCTGAGGGACAAGGCACTGAAATTCTACAGCGTGAAAGCCAAAGGAGTACAGGAAGATTATGACAAACTCTGCAACAAGTTGAATGAACGTTTTGGAAGACGGGATCTACCACATATCATCAGGAGACAGTTGCAGGACTTGAAACAGGACCAAGATGAGACACTTGAGGAATACACAGAAAGAGCACAAGAAATGGCAACAGATGGGTATCCTGATACACCAGAGGCGTTTGTAGAAATTGTAGCCATAGATGCATTCCTAAAAGGATGTCTAGACAAAAAGGCAGCCCTCACAGCAATGGACAAGAATCCCACTACACTAGATGAGTCAATGCAGTATGTGAAAAGTGCCATAACTAACCAAAGAATTATCCTTGGAGCTAAAAGAGTCGAGATGAAAAGGGTTACATTTGATGACGAAAAAGAAGAAATTCCAGCAAAATCAGACCTTTGCATAAGAAATGTGAAATTTGCTGATCGGGAGAATAACCCATCCATTGTCAATTTGGACCAAAGACTGAAAAAGACAGAAGAAGGGTTAGAAGAGACCAGAACAATGGTTAAAGATATATGGAAACTGCTGACCAGCAACAGATCAAAGTCACCACCTCGACAGTTCCCAAATTCACCTGTGAACAACATGGGAGGCGGCAACAGAGACACAAACTGTTTTAGCTGTGGTAAACCAGGACATTTTGCAAGAGATTGTAGAAGTAGAAGTAGAAGCAACTCACCTGGTGGGAATCGGTCACGGTCACCATCACCAAGCAGACAGTTAAACTGGAACCGACTGAAGATGTAGGCCGATCTTCAGTTCACCAATCAAATACTGGCCAACCACCTCCTGTGACGATCAGAGAAATATACATGTATAAAGGAAAGGCGCAGATTGAAGCAAAGACTATGTATATTCCAGTACTTGTAAATGGTGTAAAGAGTCATGGAGTAATTGATAGTGGTGCTCAAGTTTCAATACTTAATACAGAGCTATTTAGAAAACTACAAACCAAGCCAAAGCTATCGGATACTGTTGTTGTTAAAGGTATCAGTACAGCAGGAACAATTCAAGCAGAAGTTGCAGAAAAGGTCGCTCTACAAATAGGTAGATCAAAGATAGAATGTAACATGCTAGTAGCAGATATAGAAGATGAGATAATTCTTGGTTTGGATTTCTTAGAAACTAACAGAGTTATTGTTGACCATGGACAATATACAATAACATTGAATAAAGAAATAATATCGGGGACAGAGACGTCCAGTACTGAAATAGGTGACGTTAAAGTGTATAGAGCAGTAGTAGCGGAAACGACTGTTTTACCACCATACAGTTCACAATTCATCCAAGTGAAACTTGACAGCAAACCAGAAGGCGATATTGTTATACAGCCATCACCAAATCTTGGAAAAGTATTATCACCAAACTCCTTGTGTAAACCGGAGGCAGACATGTATCTCTTAGTTAGAAATCCAACAGACAAAGAGGCAACTCTAAAGAAAAAACAGTTATTTGGATCAGGAATTGAAGTACAGATGCTATTTGGTGAAGAAAGATGTGGAAAATATTCAGCAAAGATCAGAAAGGTGAATACGACACACACGGAAAGCAAACAACTACCAGACCATTTAACTGACCTGTACAAACGGTCCATACGGAAACTTAACGAATGTGAAGCAGTTAGAGTTAGAAATTTGTTGTTGGAATATCAAGATGTTTTTTCCAAAGATGACTTTGATATAGGTTTGTTTAATGGAGATGTGAAGCACAGAATAGACACAGGAGATGCAAAACCAATTAGACAAAAGCTTCGTAGAACACCACTCCATTTTGAAAAAGAGGAAGAAGAGCATCTTAAACATATGTTGGAGAAGAATGTTATACAGGTATCAAACTCTGAGTGGGCAGCTACTCCGGTATTAGTAAGAAAGAAGGATGGTAGCTTGAGGTACTGTGTTGATTATCGTTCTTTAAATAAAGTAACTATAAAAGACGCATTTCCGATTCCAAACATCGAATCTTGCTTAGATACACTTGGTGGAAATGTATTTATGTCATCGCTGGACATGGCCGCAGGGTATTGGCAGTTGCAGGTTGACGAAAGGGATAGACACAAGACGGCCTTTATTACAAAGTATGGTCAGTTTGAACATGTAAAATTAGCCTTTGGTCTGTGTAATAGTCCTGCTACTTTCAGTAGAGTGATACAGCTTGTCTTGCAAGGACTGGCATGGAAAGAGTGTTTGGCTTATCTTGATGATGTTCTAGTTTTAGGCGACAGTTTTTCAAATCATTTGGAAAACTTAAAACAGGTACTGGACAGATTCAGGAAATATAACTTGAAGTTAAAGCCAAAAAAGTGTAATTTATTCCAGCAAGAGGTTAAATTCTTGGGAAAGATTGTCAGTGCTGAAGGAGTAAAAGTCAATCCAGAAAATGTTGAAGTCGTTAAAAATTGGCCAATCCCAAAGAATAAAAAAAATGTAGAGTCCTATTTAGGTTTTATGAATTATCATCGGGATCACATACCTAGATATTCAAGTATAGCACTACCCCTCCATGAGATTGTAAGACTGAAAGAACCTTTTATTTGGCAAGAAAGGCACCAACGAGCATTTGACACATTGAAGAAATGTTTAATTGACGCTGTTATATTACACTACCCTAGCTCACATGGTACATACATATTGGATACAGACGCTTCTGATGATACAATAGGTGCTGAACTTAGTCAAGTGCAATATGGAGAAGAGAAAACTCTTAGTTTTGCAAGCAAGGTACTAGCACCTGCTCAACGTAAATACTGTACAACGAGAAAAGAACTTCTTGCTATTATTGCATTTACCCGACAGTACAGACATTATCTTCTTGGTAAACCCTTTATTGTTAGGACGGACCACAATAGCCTTATTTGGCTATTGAACTTCAAAAACATAGAGGGACAACTAGCACGTTGGATTGAGGAACTTGCACAGTATCAAATGGTTATACAACATCGAGCTGGTAAACAACACACGAACGCCGATGGACTATCAAGAATATCTGATACACTACCAGCCTGTTCCGAATATCAACCCATCATTGAATTGAATCAGCTTCCTTGCGGCGGATGTGATTTTTGCACAAGGGCCAGGAATCAATGGAAAGTGTTTGAAGAAGAAGTTGACTATGCGCAGACTATAGCAGTCCGACGTATATCGCCCGAAGATGGAGGATGTAATTGGATAGAGAGTCATACTTCAAAAGAAATCAGTGAGGAACAGAAAAGGGATAAAGATTTAAAATGCCTCATTGAATGGTTTGAAAGAAATCATGAACCTACCATCTTAGAACTTCAATTAAGCAGTCCAGCAGTTAGACATTTTTGGACCTGCCGCACCCAATTGAGAATTGTAAACGAGGTGCTTTATTATGAATGGGAAGACCCTGTTGAACCAAGGATGCTGTTGATGGTTCCAAAAAATATGAGAAGGCAGGTATTAGAGTTGTGCCATAATTTGCCGTTGTCGGGTCATATGGGACAGACTAAAACATTAATGAAGCTTAAACAGTACGCTCTTTGGCATGGAATGTCAACTGATTCCAAGATGTATGTAAAATCCTGTGGCATATGCAACAAAAACAAGAGAGCAAGAGAACATTCTAGGGCAAAGCTAGGCCAATATCACTCGGGAATACCATTAGAAAGAGTACACATGGATATACTTGGTCCTTTACCACTGACAGAACAAAAGAACAAGTATATATTAATGGTAATTGATCAATTTACCAAGTGGATTGAGTGTTATCCCTTGCCAAATCAAACTGCAGATACTGTTGCGAGAGCCCTGGTTGATGGATTTATCTCTAAGTTTGGATGTCCGTTGGAATTACATACTGACCAAGGGAAAAATATGGATGGCGTTATGATCAGAAAGCTATGTGATCTACTGCAAATAAAAAAGACCAGGACAACACCTTACCACCCTTCCTCTAACGGACAAATCGAAAGGTACAATAGCATAATTTTACAGGCTATCAGATGCTTTATTAAGAAACAGCAGAATAAATGGGACAAATATTTGCAACTGCTTGCAGGGGCAATCAGAGCAACACCGAGCAGACAGACAGGTTTTTCGGCAAACTTTTTAATGTTTGGTAGAGATGTTAATCAACCTATTGATTTATCTTTTGGACTTTTGGCTGTAAACCAACGTGAAAAAGAGACTGTAGAATACATACAAGATCTCATTATTATGCTGAATTTGATACATGATATTGCTAGGGATAATCTTAAATCAGCACAGCAACGACAAAAGAGAGATTATGATCTAAGGGCAAGATTTAAAACCTACTACAAAGGGGATGCTGTTTACAAACGTGATTCAGTTACTAAAATCGGACAATCCAAAAAACTGAAATCTCCATGGAAAGGACCCTATATAGTAACTAAAGTGATAAATCCTGTTTTGTTTCAAATAAGCGACAGAAAGAAAGACTGGATCGTACACCATGATCGATTAAAAATATGTACGGACGGTGAACTTCCGGTGTGGCTACAACGGAAAAGATCTGACCTATGTAAACAGGTTCAGGAAACAGATGCAACAACCCCAGAAAATAAAGAGACAGATATGAATCTGGAGCCATTATTTGATGAGTCGAGTCTTATTACATCGGAAATTCCGATGTACCGTGACGCGTCAGTAGAAACATCGGATGTTCCGATGTACCGTGATACTGCAGTTGAAACATCGGATGTTCCGATGTACCGTGACGACACTGCAGCGAATGACGCTTATCGATTAAAAGACTCACTTTATCTCCAAAACATGTCGGAGATAGCCACAGAATCGTTGTTAACAGTTTGAATGATATTGATATTGTTCCGGAGATGGATGATACAGTTATCTACGATTTTGACAACGATGACAGGGATGTTAATATACAAGAATGTTCAACAGAAGGGTCGAGAACAAAGCGGAAAGTGAAGAAGCCCGCTTATTTGTGCGACTATGTTGAATAATTTAGACAAGATATTGTTTTATTTGTATATATGTATAGTGATGTTTTGTGTTTTGTAATTATACTGTGTTGTTCAATAAATATTGCAGTATACGTATCCGTCATGTATATTTTGTCACGTTTACTTGTATTGTTTTTGTGCGTCCTATCTGTCCTATATGTCTGGTATTGTAAACGGTTTGATTTGATTTTGTTTTCCTGACCAACTATTTAGTTGTTTCTTGTGTGTGTTTGTTTGCGTTTCTATATTTAAGTATAGATTCAATATATAATATATATGCATATTTATCTTTATTTATATAGTCTATTATAGATGATGGACGATTTTGAACCAGACTATGAACCAATAGAGGGTGAAATTCCGGAACCTCGTTCGACAATTAGAGGCAGTTCTAAACGTAAGAGTAAAGTGCAATCTTGTCCAATTTGCCAAGGCAGATTTACTAATGTTAGGAGACATGTTATTTGTTCCCATCTCCCTTGGTATACCTCGCCCCTCACAGCATGTTGGACTTGTAAACTACAGTTGGCACAAGAAAAGTTGGTACAGGTTCATATGGTAAACATACACAACAGCCAGGAGGAACAACATAAATTTGATACTTTACAGCATGGGAAAAGATGGACATACTTAATGAACGGTTTATTGGATGATATTGCTAAACGTATACCAGTTAAATTTGAAGGTTTGATCAAATTTGTTCAAAAGCATTCAGATTTTTCAATTTGTTCCGGTGGGGTACATCATTGGTCAGATATGCCATTATTAAAGCTGTTTAATGAGGTAAACATTTACAAGCCGTCCCATCTTTTACATTCAGCCTACCCACCTACAGATCCCCATTCGTTACTTCATTGGAAAATTCTGGCACTTCTGATAGCCCATACAGAATCGGGAGAAAATTTAGTCACTTTCGAAAGAGAACTAGAACTGCATCCTACTCAAAGAACAAAACATTTAGTCTCACTTGTTGATAGCCATTTTCATCTGGATTTATATTTAAAAGAGACCAGACATTCTGGTCTACCGTCATTAACATGGGATGAAACAGACAGACACGTGGAAATTCAGTTCTTAATTTCAAACTACTGCTTTCCGCGTAATTGGCCATCCAGCAAAGACCGACACCAGCTCAGAAAAGATAAAAGATTGATGTTCACGTTTGGTATACACCCAAGGATGGTAGCAAGGGAAACAAGACGACAGATGGAGAGTTGGTTGTCGGACCTGGAAGTGTTGGTCGAGGCAAAGAATGTATGTGCAATTGGGGAATGTGGGTTAGACGCTCAACAGGCTTCGGAGCGGGATATTAGCAGGCAAATGGAAGTTCTGGATAGCCAGCTACAGTTGGCTAAGGCAAAACAGCTGCCAGTAGTCATCCACTGTAGGGGATTGTCTGGAGAAGATAGTACAGACGACAGATGTTTAGATGTTATGAGGAAAGTGTTGGAAAAGGACCATCGTATACATAGACATTGTTTCGGGGGTAACATTGGTATGTATAGGAAATGGAAAAGTTACTTTCCGAATTGTAAATTTGGGATTTCCCCTTTTTTGTTGATGGAAGAGAAATATCCTGATATAAGATCGACAGTATGTAACATGGATATCAACGATATTATTATTGAGACAGATGCGCCTTACCTTAGTAACAAAGGAGGAAGAACAGGATGTCCATCTATGACTTATGACATAGCTCAAAAATTGGCAAATCTATTCAATGTATCTCTCATGGAGGTAGCCTGTGTTACAACTTCAAACGTTCTGAAGTTGTATAACATAAAGCATTAGTTCATGGATTTATGTGATTTTAAAACTGTACAAAGCTTTGTTTAGTAGTTATGCCTTTAACTTTTATGTGTGCTTTATGTGTGGGATAAAAACATTTGTCACGTGTGCGTACCTGTATATATGTTTGTTTATTCATGTTTTATCGGCTTTAGTTAATCTAAGACTTTTGATGTGAGATAATATCTGTCTTGGATTTGCAGACGAACTTAATTCTAAAAACTTGAACGGTAACGAAATCCTATCAAATAGAAGGGAGAGGAATGTGGAGTACGCCGGTTAGGCACAATCAAACATGATATTCATTAGTCAAGAGAGTTCCGAATGGTCGGGGATTCCCTCAGAGTTAATATAGACGGCCAAGCTGACAGACGTGTTCCCTGATCGTAGGAGCCTGGAATTCGGTGCTGTACACAGACCCGTGTAACTCTCAGCCTAAGAGTACTCAGCGACACTCTTGGGTAAGTCATATATATCTATTAGTATACTTATGTCACCACATTGTTAAGGGGACATAACTCCTTACCTGTAATAATGTTGTTAAGGGGACATTACTCCTTTCCTGTAATAATGTTGTTAAGGGGACATAACTCCTTACCTGTAATAATGTTGTTAAGGGGACATTACTCCTTTCCTGTAATAATGTTGTTAAGGGGACATAACTCCTTACCTGTAATAATGTTGTTAAGGGGACAGTACTCCTTACCTATACTACGTATTCAAAGGGACACAACTCCTTTCCTGTAATCATGTTGTTAAGGGGACATAACTCCTTACCTGTAATTATTTTGTTAAGGGGACATAACTCCTTACCTGTAATAATGTTGTTAAGGGGACATAACTCCTTTCCTGTAATAATATTGTTAAGGGGATATAACTCCTTACCTGTAATAATGTTGTTAAGGGGACATAATTCCTTACCAGAAATAACGTTGTTAAGGGGACATAACTCCTTACCTGTAATAATAAACACTCGTAATCATCGTCGGAAGAATTATCATCATTAAATATGGTATAGATACAATCATATATAGGTCCACTAAGTACGTTAAATGGTTCTCCTTTAGCTGTTCTCATGTTACCAAATACTTGGCATAAAAATGTCACAAAACCCAAAAATTTCCCTGGGCTCTTTGTTCTTAAACTGTCTTTATCTAAAATATATCATCAAAACATATTAGTTAAACTCTTAAGTATTGTATCAATAAACTCACTTATTTCGAGTTCACGATCTATAGTCATGATAGTAAAATATCCCAAATTCTATAAAAACATTACAATATTGCAGTAGAGCGTGAAATTTCTGTGGGTTCTTGTTTGTCAAACAGAAAATTCTTAATTAGTTTTCTATGTTGTCTTTTGCAGACTGTTGTTTGCGTTTTGTTTGTTTTTCTGTTTTTGCTATGGCATTTTAAGTTTGTCTTCAATTTCTAAGTTTGAATGTTCCTTTGATGTCTTTTGCTCCTCTTCTAATTCAAAAAGACAGTGCAATTCAGACAGAAGGGGATTTGGGTAAAACAGTTCTTCTGAATATTACCATTTACAAATTGAATGCTTCTTTTTGTAAATTCATTGGGGTGTGAAAGGGTTGACCGAAGTACATTTTGTAGACAGGCTTCATTCTAAAAATGTGCGCATGGTCAACGCTTTTACTTACCTATGAAGTAACAAAAAGAAGCATTCAATTGAGCTATGATCATAAAAACACGAATTTTATATTTTTTTTAAAGTTTTAATTCACATATGCACTTTATTGTGGGACCACTTGTTATCATGAATGATAAGTTTTATTGAGTGATGCAATTGCTTAAGGAATAACATGTGATGTGCAGTTAGCCAATCAGAATAAAGTATTATAATTAAACATACATCTAATGTAATTATTAACAAATACTTACCTTTATAATCTAATTGTACCAAAGACAACATAATGTTTCTAAATTTAGATCCTTCAACTTCCATATTAGCCAGTCTATCACACAGACACGCCCCCGTTTTACCAAACTCCCGATCCTTCATACATCGGTTATATATTATATTAGCTAGTTCCTTCAGGTCTGATGATGTCTTCACAGTGTCTGCCAATGTTTGTATCTATAATTATATGTAATTCATTATCCAAATAAGATGTGGCATGATATATATGATCTGGCTAAATAGACAAGATTATCCGCCAAAGACCAAACAAGTCAGACATGGATGTGTGACTATAAACTTGAGAATGGAAATGGGGAATGTGTCAAAGAGACAACAACCTGACCATAGAGCAGAAGGTCACCAACAGGTCTTCAATATAGTACATATGTAATCAGAGAATGTTAAGTTCAGGGATTAAACTTAACTGTTTTCCTCCTGGGGCCAGCTGGACCCCTAAAATATTTTTTTCAGGGGCCCACTTTAATTTTTAGGAGCCCAACCAATTTTTTTACTAAAAAAATAAAACTGAAGTGTACTGTTTATATATTTATAAAATTATTATGTAATCCTACTTGTAGGTTTTGAGTCTTGTAAAAGTTTTGTGTGGTACCTTTATAATATTTGAATTATTGCCACCAGAAATATATCATAAGATTTGACAACATTTATTTTAGTTCATTTCCTACCAAAATTGTCTCCTTTCAATTTCAACTTCCTGATGACCTTTAGACAATATGGCTGTTTCTATGAATCATTAAAATGCTGTTTCATATCCTAGCCATCCTCTAATAGTGTTGATCAAAAATATTATCCAATAATTTTGCATTGAAGATTGGATATCAAACTTAATTACACCTTATGTAAGAATCCTGGGTTTTGATTGGTTGATAGCCAGTGTATTTTTCACCAATTCACTGTTATCAAACGAATATCGTTCATTTTTTAACTCCGCCGTGGTATTTGCCAGAAGGATTTGCCTTTTTTACCATCCCTGCCGTGGTATTTGCCAAAAAATACTCTATCCGACTGGACGCTTGTAACGTCACGATCATCAATGCGTTTTAGAACATTAACATTCGGTGTAATTAAACAGATATATCATGTTCTTGAGGGGTATTTGCGAAAAATACAAGTCTTGAGAATGAATTTCCCTCGCCTTACGGCTCGTGAAATTTAACATTCTCTCGACTGGTATTTTTCGCAAATACCCCTCAAGAACATGATATATCTGTTTAAAATATTGGGATATTTATCTATATGGAGGGTAGAAATGGGATTCACTACAAAATATTTTACAGTTGCCAGCTAGGTGATCAGGATGATTAAATATATTCCCCAAGCCGAAAATCTGGTCTTTTTGGGCGACTGGGCAATGGTTAAGTTTAGTCTCTGTAAGTATCTAGGAAAATATGTTTATATGTAATATATTAATTCTCAAAAAAATATTTTAGGAAAATTACCAGATGGGAAATAATATTCAATACATACTTGGTTGAAGACGAAGAACATTTTTTATTTAAATGTACCCTTTATAATAAGGAAAGAACAAGAATGTGTCCAAAGTACACAGATGCCCCACTCGCACTATCATTTTCCATGTTTTATGGTCTTTGAAATTGGGTAAATATCTAATTTGGAATTAACATTAGAAAGATTATACTATAGGGAACATGTGTACTAAGTTTCAAGTTGATTGGACTTCAATTTCATCAAAAACCACCTTGACCAAAAACTTTAACCTGAAGCGGGACGAATGAACGAACGGAGCCACAGACCAGAAAACATAATGCCCCTCTACTATAGTAGGTGGGGCATAAAAACCTTTCTGGATGAACTCTTTACAAAATACCCATATTTATCCCAAATATCCAATAGTAATCTGCTTATTTGGTTTATGTCAAATGATAGCCTTCATTTTAACTCTAAATTATGTGAATTGCTATCCTCATTTTACACATTGAGAAACTAAATATTTGCTTAACTGAAACTTATAAAACTTATTTATAGTCTTCACCAATTCATTGTCACATTATACTTGAATTGTTCTTTTCTGGGCAGTAAGAGATATCCTTCGTTCCATATACATGTATGTAGGCAACTGACTCTCCTCATAAAAAAAACTAGAGGCTCTAAAGAGCCTGTATCGCTCACCTGATTCTACTTGGGTTTTTGAAATCATATAAAAAAATATAAAATTTGGCTAAAAGTGACAACACAACCTCATTTATAAGGAAAGGAAAATGTTTAATTTCATTCATAAGTCCCCCACTGGTGGCCATCTTGGATGACGGATCGGCTACAAAGTAACAACACTTGGTCAGCACCTCATAAGGAACATTCATGCCATGTTTGATTTCATTCCATTCAGTGGTTCTCTAAAAGAAGTCATTTGTATGCATTTCCCATAGGGTCCTATGTTAAACTAAGTCCCACGCTGGCAGCCATATTGGATGATGGATCAGCTACAAAGTAACAACACTTGGTCAGCACCACATAAGGAACATTCATGCCATGTTTGGTTTCATTCCATTCAGTGGTTCACTAGAAGAAGTGATTTGTATGCATTTCCAATAGGGTCCTATGTTAAACTAAGTCCTCCGCTGGCGGCCTTCTTGGATAATGGATCAGCTACAAAGTAACAACACTTGGTCAGCACTCCATAAGGAACATTCATGCTATGTTTGGTTTTATTCCATTTAGTGGTTCTCTAGAAGAAGTCATTTGTATGCATTTCCCATAGGGTCCTATGTTAAACTAAGTCCCCCGCTGGCGGCCATCTTGGATGATGGATCAGCTACAAAGTAACAACACTTGGTCAGCATCCCATAAGGAACATTCATGCTATGTTTGGTTTTATTCCATTCAGTGGTTCTCTAAAAGAAGTCATTTGTATGCATTTTCCATAGGGTCCTATGTTAAACTAAGTCCCCGGCTGGCATCCATCTTGGATGATGGATCAGCAACAAAGTAACAACACTTGGTCAGCACCTCATAAGGAACATTCATGCCATGTTTGGTTTCATTCCATTTAGTGGTTCTCTAAAAGAAGTCATTTGTATGCATTTCCCATAGGGTCCTATGTTAAACTAAGTCCCCCGCTGGCGGCCATCTTGGATGATGGATCGGCTACAAAGTAACAACACTTGGTCAGCACCCCATAAGGATAATTCATGCTATGTTTGGTTTTATTCCATTCAGTGGTTCTCTAAAAGAAGTCATTTGTATGCATTTCCCATAGGGTCCTATGTTAAACTAAGTCCCCGGCTGGCGGCTATCTTGGATGATGGATCGGCAACAAAGTAACAACACTTGGTCAGCACCTCATAAGGAACATTCATGCCATGTTTGGTTTCATTCCATTCAATGGTTCTCTAAAAGAAGTCATTTGTATGCATTTCCCATAGCGTCCTATGTTAAACTAAGTCCCCCGCTGGCGGCCATCTTGGATGATGGATCGGCTACAAAGTAACAACACTTGGTCAGCACCTCATAAGGAACATTCATGCCATGTTTGGTTCCATTCCATTCAATGGTTCTCTAGAAGAAGTTCAAAATGTAAATTGTTAACGACGACGACGGACGACGGACGCCAAGTGGTGAGAAAAGCTCACTTGGCCCTTCGGGCCAGGTGAGCTAATAAAAATACATTTGTATCTGTATTTTTATCTGTATTTTATTTTTTCATTTACATGTTGTACTGTTAAATCAATCATCCTTAATCAGAATGATAGTTGTATGTGTGAGTGTATGCGAGTGGGAGAGAAAGGCTTTTTATTTTTACTTTATGTGATTACATGCTTGTTATGAGCCCTATGATTAGGAAATAAAATATCTTTATCTTATCTTTATCTTTATCTTATCTATTTGTCAGCATGGTCAGAAGCTACTTTCATATACCGGGTATTCATCAAATCCCATGAAGGTTTGACATGATGTTGTATGATGTTGTTAGAGGGAGGGTTGGGATCCCGCTACAGTGATATTGTCCGCTTTTTTCAAAACTACCTCTACCCTTTTTTATTGGGAAAATGTGCGTCATTTTCATCAAATTGGGAAATTTAAAATAAACCATGAATTTGGCTGAAACTTCAATTTACAGACCCCATTTTCAAGAGTCAAACCCTGCTTTAAAATAAGACCCCATTTTGTCAGTGATGATACATAAATAGACCCCAAATGTGCACATATAGTCATTTTAGACAAGAAAATTGTTTAAATGAGTGTTTTTCAGTTTGAATTCATGCACAATTACTACTGAGACTGCACTGTTTGGGGAAAAAGTTGTCTTTTTGGGAATAATTTTAAGCCATTTTTTTTCAAATTGGGATTCTTCTCCAGGGGAAAAAGCCTGTATTCTCCACTAATTTAAGGCAAACACTATCACTGCGCTAACATGTTTAACCCTACCACATTGTTTATGTATGTAAATTGTGTTTTAACATGTGCTTGTCCCAAGTCAGGAGCCTGTAATTCAGTGGTTGTCGTTTGTTTATGTGTTACATATCTGTTTTTTGTTTGTTCATTTTTTTTATATAAATAAGGGCGTTAGTTTTCTTTATATTGTCATTTCGGGGCCTATTATAGCTGACAATGCGGTATGGGCTTTGCTCATTGTTAAAGGCTGTACGGTGACCTATAGTTGTTAATTTCTGTGTCATTTTTGTCTCATGTGGAGAGTTGTCTCATTAGCAATTATACCACATCTTCATTTTTTATTTTTACCACAGACTCCATCATGTAGTGAAAACAAGTTTGGTGGCAGGCTTGACAAAAATGATGAACATCAATAAAAGAGATTATAATAATTATGTTACCTTGGCAACATCTTCTTCATCAGGTTCTAATGTTAAAGTTTCAATGAGTTGTTCAAGGTCGTTCAGACAACTAGCACTCTGATCTTCTTCCGTATTATTGACCTGAAATAAAAACATGTATATTGATCAAAATGCGAATTCAACTGACCGATTCTTTCTACAAATTAATTAACTTTGAGGATCATGTTAACCCATTGGATAGCCAGATTACCTGTAACAACACATTGTTGATTTCATTTGGGTTGCAGATTTTCATAAAAAAAATGTTTTTGTTACTTCTACAAATTTTAGTAATCAAATAAGATTAGAACTTTCATAAATGATTATTATGATCATTTTGAAAATTGTTTCTTAAACATGTTAAATATATTTGTTAAATGCTTAGCCTTGAAACCAATAAGTGATGAGATTAAAGTCATTGAAAGGACCAAATTCAGTATCAAGAAATTTTAACGGCAGGCCAAAAAACTCCAACATTAATCCATTATATTAGGACAATAAAAAATCAATAAGTCTGCTAAGGTCTAGCTGTTAAAAGCTCCATCGTGATAAATGAACATAGTCTTGATAATGATAGTATCTTTATAAACACCACACCCAAGCTGAGTTCAAGCGGATACAACCATATATTAGGTAGTGTTGTATTATTATATTTTTTGTTATATATGTTATAACCTCAATGTAATAAATACTTCTTTTTTTAAAGTATGGACGATACATTCCATGGATCATAATGTGGTTGTTTGGCCGACATATCATATGGACCTTATGGAAGACAATAACAATCCAAACCAAGGAGTAAACAAAGACTCATAAAACCAAAAGACATTTACATCAACAGATACAAATAATAAATAAGAAACAACACGTACTCCACATAAAACCGCGAGTGAAATCAGGTGCTCTGGAAGGGTAAGCATTTCCTGCACCATATACAGCACCCGGCGTGTTATTTCTTTGTTCAGTTCAGTAATGATGGAAGGTTATTATGACTGAGAAAAAATATCAGATATGATTTCTGACACACTTTTGTCATAATGGCCATGCAATCAGCTCATGATGGCGACCGTAAAATTTCTTGAGTGATGACCTTAATTTGATTGATTCATAGCCCTGTCTTAGCAACTTTTGAGAAAGCAGTATTCCTCGTTCAACAAAATCAATGTACTTTGAGCTAGCTCTAGGGTAACGTATCAATTGAGACACATATACTCCATATGCTGGTGCCGCTGGGATGTTGCTACACAGAAATGGAAAGTTGACTATAAGAAAATTAAAATTATCGCGTTTGTCATAAATTTTGGTAATCAACCTACATTCAGTAGTCATTTCGAGAAAAAGGTCTTGAAGCAGATTTATCTGTGTTGGTAGTATCTTTAATTTCAAGTTCACTTGGATATATTAAATGTAAGTGATCACTGAATCTATTATCATTTATAAGAGACAGTACATCATCAATATACCGAAAGGTGAAATTAAAAGACTGGGCTAATTTCTTTTCTCCTTTCTGTACAAGCCCTTAGATAAATTCGGCTTCATAGGAATACAAAAATAAATCTGCAAGTATAGGACCGCAATTGTTACCCATTGGGATTCCAATAGTACATGTTGGAAGAGCAAACCTCCAAATTCAACAAATATGTTGTCAATTAAAATGTCCAACATGGCAGTGATATCCTCTTCAGAGTATTTTTGCTGGACTCTGTCTGATTTTTTGTCTTATTTTTCACAAAGTAAGCTGAATTCCTGCCCAAAACTAGATATTTAAAAGGTCTAGTGCCCTAGAAATGTGGCTGTTGCGGTTGAAAGCACTCGTTTGGATACATACTTCTTTATTGGAGTCCTTTAGATTGCTGGGATTATCCAGGGAAAGACTAAGTGATTTTGTATGTAGAAACTAGTCCAAATAAGTATGACGTCTGGCAAGGCTATTTTATTTTTTTTCTGGGACGCCTTCCTACATGTACAACAGTCGTAGGAAGGTGTCCTAGAAAAAAATGTTGTAGGATTAGGCATCCCAGAAAAAAATTAAAATAGCCTTGCCAGACGTCATCATTTTTTGGACTATGTAGAAACCTGCTCTATGCTTCCTGTAGTGTAGTGTCACTTTTTGTTGAGCATACATACCACTGTATCGTCTAGGATTTGACTTTACAATCCTTGGTCTCGTACCTCAAAACTAAGGAAAGTTTACAGATTGTACTTTAAAACAAATGTTACCAAAACGAATGGGATAAGAAACTGAAAGTGAATAGAGGTAACAGGATAATTTTTAGTTTTAGATGCAGCCTATTTTTACATTTGATGTAGATTTGAGCGCTGCGTCACCCCCTCCTCCTGGTTTTGATAAAGTCTGTGTAGCCAGAAGTCCCCTGCCTCTTCCACGTCCCCGACCGGTACTTGTCATCATATATAGAATATAGTCTATAGAATTTTAAAATATTTTTCAAAACATCAACATGTGTACAAACTAAATTTCAAAACAAAGCTGGAATCGGCACGGGTAAGTTCCGTTGAAGATAATTGCTTGCCAAATGCCATTATGGTAAACTATTTATAGAAAATCCAGTTGTTGATTATGGATTTGTTTCGTACCTACTAGACCAACTTCTTACATTGCAGATTAAATACATGTTGACTTTATACAATACAATACAATACAATACAATATTTTTTTATTTTCCAAATTAAAGGGCCCATTAAGAGCATAACATTAATTACAACATGACATAAACATTACAGAGTGATTAAAGAAACATAAAATAATAATTGAAATTCATATATAAGACAAAATAACGGATATATGTTTATTCCAATTACAGGGTCAATGAAGAGCAAAGTAATTTATTACAACAATTTTGATAATTGACACAACTTGATATTAAATGTTGATATTAATCATATATAATTATACTAATCATCTCAATTATAAGATGTTAAGCCACAGCCAGATCAGAGCCACACACATATAAGTACTGTATTAAAAAAAGAATAACAATTATATAGGCTAATATTAACAGGCAAATATTCTCAATGGCCGGGTTAAAAACATATCTGTACTATACCATGATAGATGTAATCTATGATTATACTAATAGCTTTCTCAGTGCAAAACATTCATTAATATAAATTGCAATAATTTTCAATACCTCTAGGTTTTCTTGAATAAAAAGCCATTTAAATTTGGCACTTGTGCTTACCTTTTCAAAATTTTTACAACTTATTGAAATATTATCATAAAATTCTTTTCTTAACGGAGATTATAAAGGGTACATTCTCATATAAAATGTTCTTCATCTTCAACTTTATCCAAGTTGCATTTTTTACATAATCTTAAATTTTTAATTCATCTATATTTTTTTTGCATATCTGTCTTAGAAGAAGATGTGGCATAAGATAATAAGATTGTGGAATTCGTTACCATAACATGTAGTCCAGACTGAGGAGCATTTTTGTCTTATGCCACATCTTCTTATAAGAAATATGTTTAGATTTAATTTCCCCCTAGAATGTGCTTCTTGTAATCTTCAACATATTGAAGTTAAAAAGTTTTAATAGAGTTGTCTCATTGGCACTCACACCACATCTCCCTATATCTATTGGATGGAGAGTTGTCTCATTGGCACTCACACCACATCTCCCTATATCTATTGGATGGAGAGTTGTCTCATTGGCACTCACACCACATCTCCCTATATCTATTGGATGGAGAGTTGTCTCATTGGCACTCACACCACATCTCCCTATATCTATTGGATGGAGAGTTGTCTCATTGGCACTCACACCACATCTTCCTATATCTATTATGTAGATTTAGATATGGAAGTGCAAATGAGTCATCTCTACATCGTGCTTTTCTTATTGTCGGCCGGATTTTGAATGCACTTCAGAGCTTACGTTTGTAATTGTATTGGTTATACCGACCGTCTAAATAAAGTTTTGTGTCTATATATTGTCTAAGTCACAATTATTATTGTTAAAAAAGTAAACCATCAGAGGTCAATATATACTTTTGAATCGATGAAGATTGGTATCAACATCGGAATTGGAGATTTTGCAAAAAACACAGCTATGTACATGGATTTTAAAAGAAAAGATCATTTATACATGTTATAAATACCACCTCATTATTTTTTAATGTAGTATATTTAGCATAACATTGGTCCTTTCAATATTGTCAATATTTTTTTTTGAGATACCAAATTAAAATATTTGGATAATATTTTGTTACGTTTTTGAGTGATACACATTTTAATAATAGTTTGCCTAAATTTGTACATTTTTTTTGTGCAAGTTTTAAAAATTAAGATGCATTTTTGAGTGAAAAGTTTAGAAAATCACTTATGATATATATCAGTACTTCGATCACCTTTAAACTATGTAACAAGCAATGTCATTTACCATAGTTAAATCAAGATTTAATGGAGGTGATTGTCAAACAGGCACCGTTTTTTTAAAAGAAAATACAAAAATCTTACCGAACCGCACATGAATGCAAAGTTTAAAAGTGTTATCTATATAAAGATAGAGATGTTTATTCAGTTGCAGTATGGGATTAGTTTCTAAGCATCCGGGACTGTCAGAATTATTATATTTCTCAGGAAGATTAATTATAGAGGTCAATTCACGTTACAAAAGAGAGGCGAAAATAAAGGACACAGACCAAAGGACAGCAGTATATAAAAAAAACCCGAACAACCGATATATATAAGACTAAAGACTGATCATGCCGATCGCAACCCGTGCCCGACCAAAAAAATGGGGGTGATCTCACGTGCAGATCCTGCTCGACAATATAAAAATAACGGTAGATGTTGTATGATTGCAAATGAGATTTAAACTTTCCACCATAATTCAAATGCAGTTAAATTAGGCAAATAGGTCACCGTTACGAAGCTTAACAAAATAAACAATTAATGTAAAATATATATTTTATTTAGAAAGGCCTAAATCAAACGTTTTCTACCCATTGGGATCAAAATGTCATGACCCAACTAAGAGAAAAAGAAAACATATATGACTTTTAAAAATAGAATTACACATCAGTATACATACACATTTATACTTACAGGGGTAAATAGGTAGGTTAACCCTAACCCTAATCCAAAAAAAAACCAACAACCCCAATGTAAAGATTTTGATTTTCTTTTGACGTAGAATGTGAGGAATATGTCAACTAGAAAATGACAAAAATTCCTCCACCGAAATGGAATTAAATGACAAGAGAGCAAAATAAACAATAAATAGAACAATAATTATTTGCACAATTATGCGGAAGACCACTTTCTAGATGCTAAACGTATGGTCTTGTCGCTTCGTCACACATTTTTTACTGACCACTCATCATTCCATACAATAATCCAGACATTTTTTCTCTCAACCAACCTTCTTCCGATCAAACTTTAGAATTACATTTCCAAACATGTCTAATATTTGTTTTTATGATATGTATACCCTTACGTTTATATTTTTCTTTTCCCATGCTGATTCCGGTGCATTATGACAATAGTGTGAGCGTCCGTTCGTTCGTCCGTCTGTCCCACTTTCGATAATAGTTTTTGGGTGATGTTAACGTCCAATCAACTTGACACTTATAACACATGTTTCATATAATATGACCCCTCTAACTTTATGAGTTTTTACCCTAATTTCAAGGTCAGCTGAACATAGAAATGATATGCAAGTGGGACATCCGTGTAGTATAGACAAATTCCGGTTCATTATAATATTTACCATTGCATTTTTCTCTACTCCAGCTGACTCCAGCACAGTATAACAGTCTGTACGGTCAGAAAGATTTCCAGGCTCACTTTCTTTAAAAGACTTCGATCTCTCAATTCCCCCACCACTCGACTTCGCTGCCTCGATTCCCCCGCCACTCGACTTCGCTGCCTCGATTCCCCCACCACTCGACTTCGCTGCCTCGATTCCCCCACCACTCGACTTCGTTGCAGCACCCATATCTGTACGAATGACATCTTTGACATGGCGTTTTTTAATCTCGCTCGTCTCGACAGAATGGTCATTGATATTTGATGTTCTGACACTTCCTTGTTGTATAGTAAGAGATTTTACATTTTCTTTATTTTGTCCGTTTGCTGATAACTGTTCATTACCAGGAACAATATTAACTCTCTTTTCAACTTGTTTTGACAAGATACCTTGAAGAAACGAATTCAGTTTAGTTAATTTGGTTTGTTGGTCCGTTGACGCTTTCCCTTTTTTAGTGAATATAGCCCCTAGAGATTCTTGTATTCTGTCATGCGGTGAAACAAGAGTATATTGTTCATCATTGTATTTATTTGATTTATTAGCATAGCGTTCTTCGTCATACCCCTTCTCGTGTAAATCATCTTGACCTTTACTACCCGCTGAATATATGTATTCTTTTGTTTCCTTGTCATCGCAATCTCGAACGTCATACATTTTTGGATGCTTATCCCGCTCGTAAGACTGTGTGCGTCGTTTATAATCAACCTGTTGATTTCTCCTCGGACTCAGACTACTTGACCTTTGCTCTTTCTTCGCCGAAACAACGTTAGCATATGAACGTACGTTTCCTGACGACTCTTCATCTTCTTCTGAAGTCACGTGTTTTTCCTGATGTAGTCGTTCAGCTGTTGAAGAGTGGGTATATGTCGATCCCTGCTCTCTATATGCAGCCACTGGTAGAGGGCGCAGCGGTTTGCACATTTGAGATTTTTTAATGTTATTTTCTTTTGATAATCTTGGAAATTCTTCAATATATTCACCACCGATATCATTATCACTATTATTGTCAGTTTCTGTTTCATCAAACCAATCGTAGTTTCCATTGAAGTGTGGTACCCTTGACCTTTTAGGGTCGTCTTCATCCATTATCTTTTAAGTTACTCTTGACTGTAAACTGCAAGGAGAAGAAAGGGAAACTTGTTATAATATGAGCAATTGTCTATTAGTCTTTTTCAATTTTTCATTTTTGGCCATGGTGTAGTCAGTTTATTTTCGATTTGAATGAGTTTGACTGTCCCTCTGGTATCTTTCGTTCCTCTTTCTAAGTGTAAGAGCGTTCCATTTAAATAGTGATAATACTTTAAATGAAGATTTAGTTTTTAAATACAGATTTTAGTCAAATCCTATATAAAATGTCCCCGATCCGACTGGAAAAAAAAGAGACAAAAGTTAAAATAAATAGATAGAGTTATTCCTCTTTGTACGGGCTCTCTCCTGTACATATTATTTATTATCAGGTTTCCATATTTGTTCTAAATAATATTAAATTATTAACAATCATCATGTATGTCAGATTGCATGTGTTGTTTGTGTAAGAACTTTGTGATTTGTATGGATTTTTATGCTCTTTATGAGTCCTTTGATTAGGAATAAAGAAATAGTGATTATACTTTAAACATTTGGTGCATTTTATAGATCTTCTCTGGAACTTAATTATTTTAGAATCTAACTACACCAGGAACGCACATCTCTGAAACTGATTTTGTCAGCAAAGCCAAAATTTTAATTTTAATAGTAAAGGACGTATACATGATGCACGAGCTATATGACCTGTAACCTATAAATATCATTATATACATTGGCTAGATGTATACAGGGGGAGAAAAGACTAACAAAGGCCAGATGCTCCTGACTAGGGACAGAAGCCTCTGGCCTTTGGTAGTTTTGTTTTTTTTAATTTTAGCTCATTTATATCTTTTGTAATCTAGTATGATGTCCATTTTCATTGAGGCCCACCTACGAATGCGGGATTTTCTCGCTGCGTTGAAGACCAATTGGTGGCCTTCGGCTGTTATCTGCTCTTTGGTGGGGTTGTTGTCTCTTTAAAAAGACGCATATATAAGATATACAGAATATTAGCGCAAGAACGATAATTGTACATTTGAATAAACTATTTGCGCTTTGGACATCTTTTAGCATCGAAAATAACATAAAATTTACAAATTTTTGTAATGCAACACTACATTGTCTGTGATTGAATGAGCGACCAAAGAAAACTACATTCTTCTACGGTAGGGGACCAACAACCTATAAACATATTTAAATAAACAATTACTATAAAACTGTATATTATATATATATGATGATACTAGTCCCATAAATAAAATTGAGAATGGAAATGGGGAATGTATCAAAGAGACAACAACACAACCAAAAAGCATGCATGTAGTAAACATGTAATACAGTGTATCACTGTAGGAAATATACTATATACACATCATATAATGAGAAATGTCATGATAAGACAGTGTCGGAGTTCCATACTACACCAATAAAACTTCTTTATGAGGCTTATCAATTTTTCACATTGTGTAAGGTCCCCTAAAGTAAACGAAGGTCCAACATATTTACCTACATTACGTCCGAATGTATTTCCCTCGCCATGAAGTAATCTTGATGCCATAGTTACACAAAACGTCACAGAGACTCAGAAATGTCAGTAAGTAAGACATGTAAGAGTATCGTAACGCAATTAGTAAAAGTATCAATATATGTAACATTGAACGAGCAATTCTAAAGTCGCTGGTCATGTTGTCTCGTCCCATTTCAAATATCTGAAACATCTATAAACTATAGTAATAAATATATCCGAGTAAAAAATGAACTTATGTATTTGTTTTCGTCCATTTTTTCATACAAATAAGGCCGTTAGTTTTCTCGTTTGAATTGTTTTACATTGTCATATCGGGGCCTTTTATAGCTGACTATGCGGTATGGGCTTTGCTCATTGTTGAAGGCCGTACGGCGACCTATTGTTGTTTATGTCTGTGTCATTTTGATCTCTTATGAAGAGTTGTCTCATTGGCAATCATATCACATCTTCTTTTTTATATTCAAAAACAAGCTTATTTCAAAGGGTGTAAAACACTGTATTCTGTTTGAGGTACGAATCTTTATTGTAAGATCTGTAAATTATTTCACATTTTGTAAATTATAAATACATGTCTTAATTTTATTTATTATTTACGGAGATGAACCAGTGAACGACACATCACTGACTGTTTTCACAGTTCGATCTGTGTGTAATGATGATGGTGTAAATCATTGTAGTGGTTACGTTAATATCTTGTGTAAAATAAACAAAAACAAAAACAATTTGTCATCATCCTTCGCAGTTTTACAACATTGCAGAATTCACATAAACTAGTCTGATTACCCCCCCCCCCCTCAACTATTTAATTCCGTACACAAAAAAATGTAAAAACACAAATGGACACAGGGGCGGACCCAGCCATTTTAAGGGGGGGGGGGGGGTCCCAACCCAGGACAAAGAATGGGTTCCAACTATATGTCCACATTCATATGCATTGATCGGCCAAAAAGAGGGGGGGGGGTCGAACCCCTCGATCCGCCAATAGGACAGTAGGAGCTGCTTTTAATCAGAATGACTAAACTATTCATTAGGTGAAATAAGGATGTATATGGTATTATTGCACTGGGACTATTAGTAGAGTTCAAATGAAGCCTTAGTTGTTAATGTCTGTGTCATTTTGGTCTCTTGTGAACAGTTGTCTCATTGGCAATCATACCACATCTTCTTTTTTATATTAAGTATTCAATATGTTTGAAATAGTTGCAACTGGACGTAAATAAAACAATTCGTCAACTATTTCAGAGTCACGGATCTATAATCGGACCCATAAGTTTGTTTTTTTTTTTGGGGGGGGGGGCTGACTGCCTAAGTGGGGCCTGTTCCCGTCATGCTCCAATGATTCCCCATATAATCAACCAAATTTTTCCCAGAAATACCATACTTTTCTTTATTTTTTACTCTTGTCAAGTTTTATTGGCATTTTGCACACTTAAAATGACATTGCAAAAGATGCTGAAATCTGCATTTAAAGGCACTGTGATGCTACTGAATGTTATGTTTTCAAATATCCAGCCGTCTATATTAGAATGAAGGATTGATTGAATTAAGTTGAATTTAGCAACTTTAGCAAATCGATATTGTTTTCAATATGTGCGTTTTTCGTATAAGTTTACAATGTTTTCCATTTAATACATAGGCGATATTTATAGTGTCAAACTTCTTTTAGAGTCAGGCAGTGGTGAAAACATGACAAAAATAAAGCAACTCAAATTTATTTATGTCTAATATACATATATATGCTCGGATAAAACATTCGTTTCTTTTTTCCTGTTCCTGGTATTTCAACATATATTATTTTGGTTGAAATGCACTTTAAATTAACAATTAAGGGTAGGTAACTCCATTATTCCGGTACCCCTATTAAGGGTAGGTAACTCCATTATTCCGGGACCCCTATGTAGGTAACTCCATTATTCCGGAACCCCTATAAAGGGTAGGTAACTCCATTATTCCGGGACCCCTATAAAGGGTAGGTAACTCCATTATTCCGGGACCCCTAAAAAGGTCTGGATGGGGGTATTCATTTTGGTATTCCTTCATTTCCTCTATGCTGTATACAGTTTTCGGTTTGTGCGTCCGTTCGTTTGTCCGTCAGTTAGTTCGTCCTTCTGTTTTTTCGTTCGTTCGTCCTGCTTCAGGTTAAAGTTTTTGGTCAAGGTAGTTATTGCCAAAGTTGAAGTTCAATCAATTTGAAACTTAGTACACATGTTTCCTATGAAATGATCTTGTTTTGACCCCAATTTCACGGTCCCCTAAAAAGAAAATGGTAGTGCACGCTTTAGACTAAAGTTTTTGGTCAAGGTAGTTTATTATGATGAAGTTCCAATCAACACGAAACTAAGAACACATGTGTTTCAGATGATATGAGCTTTCTCATTTTAATGTCAAACTAGAGTTTTTGAAATAATTTCACGGTCCACGGAATATAGAAAATGATAGTGTGAGTGAGGCATCCTAGTACTATGGACATATACTTGTTAATCTTTATTCTGTATTTGTTTGACATATTTGTCTTCTGTATCATTTGCCCATAGTTCTGTAAATCACAGAAAGACCATCACCGTTCTGAGTAAACTATTATCTTCTCTGTAATCAAACAAACGGTCTGTAACCATGGTAACGCATAGTGTCCCTTATTACATAGTAGCAAAAATTGGATAGACATATCAGCAATAGAATAATCATTTTAATAAGAGAACAAAGTGGTATAACAAAATAAAATAGCAAAGATACCGAACTCCAAAGAAATAATCAGTTTGATGTTAAGAGAACAAAGTAGTATAACAATAGTAAAATAGCAAAGATACCGAACTCCAAAGAAATAATCAGTTTGATGTTAAGAGAACAAAGTAGTATAACAAAATAAAATAGCAAAGATACCGAACTCCAAAGAAATAATCAGTTTGATGTTAAGAGAACAAAGTAGTATAACAATAGTAAAATAGCAAAGATACCGAACTCCAAAGAAATAATCAGTTTGATGTTAATTAAGAGAACAAAGTAGTATAACAATAGTAAACTATCAAAGATACCGAACTCCAAAGAAAATTAAGAACGGGAAGTCCTTTATCAACAAATGGCTATAATCAAAGGCTCAAACACTTTTGTCAAACGAATTGAAAACATTTGTTTACGTAGACATCGTTTGGAAAGATATCTAACAATAGCGGATTCGGTTATAGAGAGTTGAGCGTAGAGGGCGAGTATACGTCCTCCTATAATAAAATGGGTTTTTTTTGCATAAACTCGTCCTAGATCTATTTCGTATGTTTTGGAATTGCAACCCCAATATTAATCTGTAGACAACTATTTTAATACTAGCTTAGAACATCCCGTACCCGGAAGTGGGCATCAGCTGGCCCCTTATTTATATTATTTATTTTAATCGAAAATGGCCAACACTAAACTCCGTCACATATAAATGAACGAACATTAAAAAAACAAAAAACATACAAGACTAACACAGACCAGAGGTTCCTGACTTGTGACAGGTGCTAAAAATGCGGCGGGGTTAATAAAATTGAGAATGGAAATGGGGAATATGTCGAAGAGACAACAACCCGACCATAGAACGGACAACAGCAGAAGGTCACCAACAGGTCTTCAATGCAGCGAGAAATTCCCGTACTCGGAAGTGGGCATCAGCTGGCCCCTTATTTATATTATTTATTTTAATAAAAAAAAGCCAACACACTAAACTCCGTCACATACAAATGAACGAACATTAAAAAAACATACAAGACTAACATAGGCCAGAGGTTCCTGACTTGTGACAGGTGCTAAAAATGCGGCGGGGTTTAACATACTTTGTCATATATCCCAATCCTCTCCTGTACATCTTATCAATAATATGTGGTAAAATTTAACAAAGTTTTGATATAGGTTGTAGTTAGGAATTTGCAAAAGTTGCCTTTAATGGTCCTGCTATTGATCATGATTTTATTTGATTTTTAAAAAACGCAACCTGAATTGCTGTCAATATGTTATACACTTATGTGTCGAGACTTATATTTTGGCATTGTATAAGGACGACTTTTCCCTGACTGCTTATGTTGTCTTTTTACTAAGACAGACGCGAAAAAAGAAGTTAACATGTTAAGCTGGGGGTCACACATTCACGATTTATACTACCATCCTTGATAGGATCATTCTGTGAATTGTGGCGGGAAATAAAAACTTATAATTAATATTTGTAAATATATTCATTGAATCACGACAACAATCAGATATTGTTAAGGAAGCGTCCGAATATTCAGTCGTTTCCGTCGGAATTTGTCCCGATTATCCCATTCTCAATCCAATACGTATACCTTTTACAACCAAACGACGCCGAAGCTAGGTTTACCCTGCCGATCCCATCAACTCGATGATCCCGATTGTGCAAATTTCCACGAACAAGCGTTACCAAATTCTTGATCGGGCCTGTTTACGACTTCTACCCGACTACTTTTCGACTTTACACGAACTGTAATTTACCATTTACGACTAATAAATGACTCCATCACAATTTCAACCCGACGTCTTAGTGCATACATAATCGATAATTCCGACCATTTCAAGATCTCTTCAATATCTTTACTTGATTAGCTAGACCATATACTCGATTTTAGCCTGATCTCGACAAGACCAGATCGACTTTATCGTAAAGGGGTCGTAGGAATAGTCGGGCATTGGTCGGTAATGTACAATTTCAGTATAAGGCCACACTTAAAAATATTTTGGTTTGCCCAAACCCTACCCAAAGGTTGAGACAGTGGGTAGGTAGGTAGGCATTTTCTTTTTTTTTTCTTCAAAAAAAGAAATTGAAGTATCAGATGTTTATTAGCCTTCATGCCTATTTGATTAAAAAAAACCTTCTTCAAATCAGGACAATAAAAGAATTTGAGTAGGCAGCTTTTTTCGGGGTAGGTAGCGTTTGGGCAAACAAACGTATTATCTATTATGGCCAAAAACGTCTGATTTTTTTTTGTAAATCACCCGCTCCAGTGGAAGAGGCATTTTAATGTGTTTAAAGTCTTACCCTTGTCCGTCCGTAATTACGTATACGTAAGTTTCAATAATTTGTTTCCGTTCTCTAATTTTATTTTGTCTCAACCAAATTTTATGAAACATAATACCCTAAAACACAGATGAAGTGCGAATTTAGGTGGCGTCATTTTTTTTAGTTCTTGGGTAATGACTCTTTATAACTTTATATGCAAGCTGGGGCATTATCTGTATTCCCCGTTTATTTGCTTTAATTCAGTAGTTCACAGAAGGTCTTGAGTAAAATTATAAATTTAAAATACCTACATGGAAATAAAGTAGTTGGCAAGGTGGTAAGAGCTGAGATAGACAACTTAATAGCTGTGACAGAGCTTAAAGATAGCATTAGCAGACGAACAAAAAGGGATAGACAGCAAAGGGTGCCGAGAAATCTAGGTGATACAGTGGCTGACACGGCGACTACTGTGTGGGCAGTTTAAATTGTAATCACAAAAAATCTGAACTCCAAATGAAAATTTAAAACGGAAAGTCCCTAATCAAATGTCAAAATCTGAAGTATTAGAGACTTCCAGGAGCTGGACAAGAGGACCCTAATGAAAACTTCCTAAAAGTAAGTAGGACGTTGATTTGTTATGGGAGTTTTACTGCTCTTTTCTTCAAAAAGAATGTTGTCACTGGATTAGAACTGATGTTAGATAGCATTATACATACATTTTGTCATCTCCTTTTTCTTGCTTTCTTACAAATTAAGCCTACTGTTTGTGTCATACATGTGCATATGTATGTAATCAGTATTTTCCATAGATCTGATACCTAGTAGTTGAATGGTTCAAGATATTTCTTTTTGGTGTATCCATGGCAACAAACTGCTATTTGTTTTACTAATAATATTGCAAAAAGGGGGTCAAGATGTCACATATTTTTCCAAATGGTAAAAATAGAATTTCAATCCCCTGGAGAATACCTTTTAAACTGTTTACATGTATCGATCACGAATTCAAATAAAAATTATTTGTCTTTCGTCTCATTTTTTTTCTTTTATATAAAATTGTGTCAAAAAGCGTATAAAAAAAAATGTTTGTAAACATTCGACCGTACGGTGATATTTAGTTAATTTCTGTGTCATTTGGTGTCCTGTGGAGAGTTGTCTCATTCGCAATTATACCGCATCTTCTTGGTTTTTTTTTTATAATACAAGAATGTCTGAACGTACGGAAAATACAGACAGACAAACAAAAAAGTCCATTAAACAGGTACAATATGATATGGATTTTCTTAAAAACTAATTTTGAAGGTCAAATTAGTCATCAGCTGTCTAATAAAGAATTTTGATGCAAAATTACGGTCATATTCGTCAAATCCTCTGGGGCCAAAATGCAGGATCTACTTCCTATCCGAAACACCTGAAATCATCCGAAGTTTTATTGGATTTCGAGTTGTTTAGTTTTAGTTTTCTTTGTTGGGTTATGTAGATTTCTGGTTGTTTTCTTGTCGGCTTTCGTTTTTCGCTGTGGCTGTGTGGGTTTGTTCTCGACCTTTGGGTTTGTGTGGGTTTGTTTTCGACCTTTGGGTTTGTGTGGGTTTGTTTTCGACCTTTGGGTTTGTGTGGGTTTGTTCTCGACCTCTGGGTTTGTGTGGGTTTGTTCTCGACCTTTGGGTTTGATTGTTACTTTGGTATCTTTGGTCTCTCTTTTAAAATTTTACGCCCCTCGCAAAAGTACAGACGCGTACTGTACATTGAAGAATTTGTGTACAGTTAAAAATAAATAGTGACACTATATTTTTGCAGAAGCAAAGTTATGACAGTTAATCGGAGATGCACATATTTTTAGAGAATCGTGTAGGAGTCATGTATTCTCGTGTATGACTGTGTAGAGATGATCGAAGAGTGGTCACGTAGAGATCGGGTATTAATCGAGTTGGTCTGAGATGGGAAAAATAAAGAAGTCACAGTGATCATAAAATGGTCTGGCATTGGTCGAGTTTATCTGGATCAGATATCGTACAGGTTGTTGTTGATCGGGAAATGATCTAATATTAGTCGAGCAAAGATCGCAATGATCGAGTACTGATCGGTAAACTATTTGTTTTCCGACCAAACTCGATCTCTTTACGATCGTTTCCCGATCAATTCGACCGCTACTCGACGAATTCTCGATCTCTTCTCGAGCGACTGGCTTCTTGATCCTCACTCGAGTAGAAAGTCAGATTGATGACGACCAAGGTAGACTACCCCGAACATTCTTGTCGATTTAGTTAGACCAGTCTCCCGATCACGTAGTTTGTCTTGATCGATATTGATCGAGTTGGTCTGATTGTCAGTGTGAACCTAGCTTGACGGAAGATATCCGTTAGAAATCTATGAGAAATCTGTCGCCATATTCGGGATGATCAGGTATTGTCCGAACGCAATCCTATAACATTCTGCATTGCATACGGCTTTGTCTGCACTCAGTCGTATTTTGTTTTGTAATTGTCGGGATTCTGCTGAGGGTTTCATTGTCGAATTTCGATT
This sequence comes from Mytilus galloprovincialis, assembly GCF_965363235.1. Classification (NCBI taxonomy): domain Eukaryota; kingdom Metazoa; phylum Mollusca; class Bivalvia; order Mytilida; family Mytilidae; genus Mytilus; species Mytilus galloprovincialis. The sequence goes on from NC_134848.1 coordinate 85,975,050, forward strand.
CTGGATGCATTGAACCTGGACACAATCGGCCAAAAAAAAAAAAAAAAAACCAACAATGATAAATTTCCCCAGATCATGCACGGTCCAGAGGAAAACACAGAACTTTGTTTTAGTCCGATACATCAGAATCCATCACGACATAGTCACAATTTAAATCTGAATCGACAAAATCGCCAAAGTTATCCCGAATGTAACAGGACGTATCTAACTGTCGGGGCCTCTCCGTACCATTCAAGATCTGTAGAAATCTTTTACGAACGTATACGACTTCGGTATGAACATTTTAGGAAATTCCAGATCAATGAGGATAGTAATCAGACTTTGTCCCTTTTCGTGTCCTAGCGCTGTCTGATCTCAAACGAGAGTCATAATCTGTATCATATCAAAATGTATTACAAGTACAACATGTACAAGGTAAAAAAGCTACACTCCTAATTTATAACCATTGACTTTGTAACGAAGAAACTACAAAAGAAAAAATTGTGAAATTTACAATATAAACCGTAAAACTGATATGAAACATAAATAGTGTTTGTTGTGGTTATTAGCATACATACTGGTTAACCTCAGACATACATCAGTGATTGACAAGTTTGTACCTCCTGACGATAGTCTTCTCTCTATGTAATTAAACCACAGTATCTAACAGATGATATGTATAATGAACGATGTTTTTTTAAATCTAAATTTAAGGCAATGTATGTAGTGCAATCAAATATTGACAATAAACCGAATTCCCAGGTAAACTTACAAAAAAGGCATCACTGTTTGATTTTACCACATTATTTAACAGATGATATGTTAGAAAAACGATGCATTCTAAATCTAAATTTAAGGCAATGTATGTAGTGCAATCAAATATTGACAATAAACTCGAATTCCGAGGTAAATTTACAAAAAAGGCATCACTGTTTGATTTTACTACATTATTTAACAGATGATATGTTAGAAGAACGATGCATTCTAAATTTAAATTTAAGGAAATGTATAAAGCTAAAAAAAATGTTAACAATAAACCGAATTTCGAGGTGAATTTACAAAAAAAGTTCTATCTGTTTGATTTGACCACAGTGATAAGTAATAAGAACGATGTATTTTAATTTTGTAGGAACTGTATATAGTACAAAAAAGTATTTACAATAAAACCGAATTCCGAGGTAATTTACAACATTCCTCTCCCTATTTGATTTTACCAGCTGAGTCTTTAAAATATGATATATTAAAACAACAATGTATTCTTCATTTGAATTTTTGGAAATGTTTTTAGTGCCAAAAATTAGTACCAACAATAAACCGAATTTTGAGGTAAAATTTAAAAACTCCTCTGTTTGTTTGATTTTACCACAGTATTTATAAGATGATATGTAAAAAGACAATGCATTTTACCACAGTATTTATAAGATGATATGTAAAAAGACAATGCATTTTACCACAGTATTTATAAGATGATATGTAAAAAGACAATGCATTTTACCACAGTATTTATAAGATGATATGTAAAAAGACAATGCATTTTACCACAGTATTTATAAGATGATATGTAAAAAGACAATGCATTTTAAATTAAAATTTAATTGATTGATCGTTGGTTGCTTTACGTCAAGTGGCAAATATTTCATGCATATTCAAGACGAAATTAAAATTTTAGGGAATGTATTTAGTGAATAAAAAGTGTCAACAAATAAACCGAATTTCGAGGTAAAATATAAAGTTCTCTCTCTCTCTCTCTGTCTCTTTCTATTTGATTTTACCGCAGTATTTAAAAGAGGATATGTAAAAAGATCGATGTATTTTGAATTTTTATTTAAGGATATGTATTTAGTGCAAATAAAGTACAAACAGTCAAACCTAATTCCAATGTAACATTTAAAAATGTCCTCTCTCTGTTCGATTTTACAGCAGTATATAATAGATAGTATGTAAAAAGAACGATGTGTTTTGAATCTAAATTTAAGGAAATGTATATATTGAAAAAAGTGTCAATAATAAAATCGAATTCAGAGGTAAATTTACCAAACAAGTCCCCTCTCTCTATTTGATCTTACAATAGTATTCACAAAATTGTAAAAGGAATGATTTAGTTAAGTTCAAATTAAAGGAAATGTATTTAGTGCCAAAAAAAAGAGACGTATAAATGAGTTTAAAGTAAAAACCATCCTGGACCTACACAAAATTGTTGGAAAGTGCTCTGCGCATTTGGGCACAACATTTTATAGTTTAAAAAATTACAGACAGTGCTCAACAAACATGTTCATTCAAAGAAAAATACAGAGGCATACGAACATAAGTTTATTTAAGTTTAGAAAAAGTTAAACCGGGAACAATTATTTTCAGTTACACTCAATAATATTTTGACATGAAGTGTCCGCAATTACCTAATGTCCGCCTAAACCTGAATTTCCCCTATACTCTGAACTCCCTGACAATGTAATGCATTAACCGTTGTGACCCCCCAGTTAAGACTACCCCAATCTGTTTCATATGTTTATTTCTTGTAAGACCTTATTATTCTCTGCCCTTATAAACCAGCCAACGGAATCCTAATAAGCATACACCCATTCATTTGGATATGTGCCTGTAAAATGCAATGATACTGAAAAAGAAAGTAAATAATAAGATCTAAAATGGGTTTGAAGTAAACAGTTATATAGTATGTAGAATGGACGGTCATTCGAGCTGATGAACATGAAATCTTTACACAAGTGACCAGAACTTTCTTTATTTTTTATAGTCGTCTGGCGTACTAAATTATAATCCTGGTACCTTTGATAACTATTTACACCACTGGTTCGATGCCTCTGCTGGTGGACGTTTCGTCCTCGAGGGTATCACCAGCTCAGTAGTCAGCACTTCGGTGTTGACATGAATATCAATTATGTGGTCATTTTTATAAATTTCCTGTTTACAAAACTTTAATTTTTTCGAAAAACTGAGTATTTTCTTATCCCAGGCATAGATTACCTTAGCCGTATTTGGCACAACTTTTTTAAATTTTGGATCCTCAATGCTCTTCAACTTTGTATTTGTTTGGTTTATAACTATTTTGATATGAGCGTCACTGATGAGTTATGTAGACGAAACGCGCGTCTGGCGTACTAAATTATAATCCTGTTACCTTTGATAACTATTATGGTCGCATGTTAGACTATATGTTAAAGACTAAAAGATTAATAAGTTATTGTATGGTAAGGAAAAAGTAAAATCACACAAATACTGAACTAGGAGGAAAATTCAATACGGAAAGTCCCTAATCAAATGACAATATTAAAATGTAGTAAGGAATACACAAAACTAAGTTCTAGGAACAGGAAAACCAACTGTATAATCTAAAAAAAAAACCAAAAAAAATTATGTACCACATCAACAAACGTTGTTGTCAACAAATTATTTATGTTTCTTTTGTTCACAGGTTATTATCAATACAATGGAATTTAAAGCAACATTTCTACGAGTGAGAGGTTTAGCTAGTCAAAGTATTGAACCAGGTTTAAACTATCATCTTCTACGTGTAGAAAGACTTGTACAATGACAGGAAAATTACAGTTGTTATCCATCGCTTTGATTAGAGTGAAAATTTGATTTTGTCTTTTTATTACTGACATTCCGATTTGAATTTTCCTTGGAGTTTTTGTTAATTTATTTTGGTTATTTGACTTTTTCCCGGTGTTCAAATCTTATAAATCCATTATGAAGATAACGATCGAGGTGAAAAACAAACTGTGATAATTACATGAATTTCAGACTAGATGGTTGGTTAGGTATCTCCAGTTAAATATGTATTACGGCGAATACATACATATTCAAACTTAGGAACAAGAAACTATGAAACATCAGTTAAAATTATGTCATGTCCATTTTTAGTTTTAGTTCTCTTCTTCTTAAGTGGACCATTTTGATTTTCGAAGAAAAGGGGAAAATAATTTGATTATAAATATTATCTCCTGGGGAGAGTAGAAAATTAATTAAATTGCATAAATCAAGTTGAAATGGAAATATACTGCAACACAAAATGCAGGACTCAATCGTAAACAAAAGTGCAAAAAATGTAAACGTTAATTAGTTCTTAAGTGTTCCTCTTTTCTCCTTTCTTTTTTTAAAGACTATACCGTTGTTTTTTTCTGTTTGAATTGTTTTACACTAGTATTTTTTTTCGTGTTAAAGATCGTTCCTTGAACATTAATAGTTTACTTTTTGAACATTGTGACATGGATGATGATTTGTCTGATTGGTACCCAAACATCATCCTCTGTTCTGTCTCACATTTCTGTTTATTGCTTATTCTTTAACTTTTTCTAGAAACAATTCACCTCATCGTGGGTTAGGTTTAAACATTCATATGACATAATCGAATGTATGGATGGTATTCACAGAATAAAGAATAATGGTCAAAAAGAGAAGAAGGTATGGCTTAAAAACATAAAGAATAGAGGAAAATACGCCAAAAAAATAACCCTCATATCATTACACTGAAATTAAATATTTTGTTGAATAGAAATGAATATAAATAAACTCATCATCGATACCATGATTGAAGTTTGTTTTTACACCAAACGCGCGTTTCGTAAACAAAAGACTCATCAGTGACGCTCGATTCCAAAAAAATTAAAAAGGCCAAATAAAGTACGAAGTTGAAGAGCATGGAGGACCAACATTCCTAAAAGTTTATTGATCAATATTTTTCAAGATCTTTGTAAATTGATATTCTATATTCAATGATGAACGCATAGACATTTTCAATATCCTTGCATAAGTTAAACTTAGAAAAATACTGAACTCAAAAGAAAATCCAATCGGAAAGTCCTTAATCACATGGCAAAATCAAACTGCGATATTCAAAATAGCCTGAATAGCACAACTAAGTACAATCGCGTTTTCTTTTTACATTTAAACCTTTCAATAGGGAATGCGACAATGCTATCCAGTTTTGTTTATCATGTATAACAATTTACCTTTATAACAAATGTATTTATGTTATTTGTAATAATTTCCTCACATACCATAATTTATTAGCACCTGATATACATCATAATTACGACTATTTTATTATTATTTTATTGTCTTCCTAATAAAAAATAATCACACATCGCCACCACGGAATATATTGTTTATCATGTTGTACGTCAATAATATATTAATCGGAAGATACATCCTATTGTTTGTACTTATTTTTAACTCCAAGGAGATGTTGAACGGATACTAGCTCCATAAAAATTAGAATTATGTAAAGGATAGCTGTACTTATAAAACAGGTAAAATATTATTATTTCTTTCACATTTAATTATTATTATTTCTTTCACATTTAATTATTATTATTTCTTTCACATTTAATTGTTATTATTTATTTCACATTTAATTATTATTATTTCTTTCACATGTATTGCACTTTATGGCGACACAATTTTACCATGTTGTACGTCAATAATATATTAATCGAAAGATAAATCCTATTATTTGTACTTATTTAACTCCAAGGAGATGTTGAACGGATAATACATGTTATAGCTCCATAAAAATTAGAATTATGTAAAGGATAACTGCACGTACAAAACAGGTAAATTATAATTATTTCTGTCATACGTATTGTACTTTATTGCGACAAAATATTACCAGATTGATTATACAAATGTTGTCGAATAATATGGGTTCCTATGTATTTTTTTTTGTCCAAATAATTCTAGTACCAATTTCATGTCGACATGTGTGTTAAAGCATATCAAATAGTGACTTGTTTTCTATATAAAAAATGTTTACTAACATAATGAAACAATTTATATAAAGCATATTTCATAATGTCTTGTTTTCTATGAAACAAGTTTATAATCCTGGTACTTTTGATAACTATTACCACTTTGTACTTGTTTGGCTTTATAACTATCTATAACTATTTGAACTGAGCGTCACTGATGAGTCTTATGTAGACGAAACGCGCTTCTGGCGTATTAAATTATAATCCTGGTACATTTGATAACATAACTTTTACCAACTTAAATAAACAATTTATCTGCTAATTTAAATTTCCAGACAACAAAAATTTGCAGGACAACAGTAACTATAATAAGTTTACAGAATGTAAAACAGATTTAAATGCGATAAGATAAATAAGATTTAAAAATGTGTTCCTTTCATTGAAAAATGAGAACGTAAATAAAAAGTAAGTCAGTATAGTTAAAATATAAGTTTTGATCAAACAAATTTCATTTATGAATCATGTATGGACTTCCTGTGTTTGACATGCGAGAGTATAAAAAAAGGTTTCTTTTTTTCTTTTTTAACAATTTACTGTTCCTTTTCTCTTAATCATACATATTTTTAATTGTATTCTTCAATTCTCTAGTATTTTTCTTACATAGTTCCCTACTCTTTTTTGTAAATAAATGTCAACTGTTTTAAATTTAAATTTTGAGTTGTTTCACCCATCTATTTTATTTTTTGACAGATGACATTGTAATTATATAGAAGAGAATTGATTGGTCTTCGTCGTTTTTTCTCATTGTTGTTAAAGGACATTGTAATAATATGAAAGAGAATTGATTGGGTTTCCTTCGTTTTTTCTCATTGTTGGTTTAGGTAACAATGTTGACAGTAACTTGGTATGGTTTGATTGTAATTATTGGGATTCACAAGACCCATCAGCATGGATATCTGGCTGACCCCCCGCAGAGATCTTCTATTTGGCGGGAGAATCCAGACGCTCCTGTTAATTATAATGACAATCAGCTGTACTGTGGAGGAAGGGAGGTGAGCTTTTAAAAAATATTAGACACTTTTTATATATAGTATCTCACAAATAAGACTCTGGGAAAGGGGAGAGGGGGCGTTAATGATAGTTTCTAGATTTTAAGACTATCTCCTTGCCTCTATTACCCTTTTTAATATATTCTACCGTTATTATCTATTATATCTCTATTAACACCTAATTTATTTGTAATTTTTGTTGTTTTGCGATTTTTTTAATATTCGTTTTTTCGAGCCCTTTATTCTTCACCTTTTTGTTTATTTTTCTATGTTCTGTAAATCCCATCCAGACTCTCATAATAATCGATCTAATTTTGAGAGACACTTGGTATGGTTCTTCAAGTGATAACATCAGTGGGATACTTTTGAATAAGACAATTGGTGTCCATTTGATGTGTTTTGTCATTTGATTTTGCCATTTTGATTAGGGACCTAACGATTTAATTTTCCTCGGAGTTCAGTATTTTTGTGATTTTACTTTTATATGATAAGCCCATTTAATATACTAGTCATCACAAGAAAAGGAAGAAAATCATCTCTAGATTCAAACGATATTATTAGTAAAACAGCCTGTATATTATTCGTTCTTTAAAATTTTGTTTAGTTACACAAAGGAAGACAATATTATTTAATTTCAACCAATGTATTAATATATGAGATATCAGAGGAAAATGAATAAAAGAACCAAATATATTAATGATTAAACAAAAGGAGAACATTATCTAAAAGTAAAATCACAAAAATACTGATCTTAGAAAAAAAATCAATTCGGAAAGTTCATAATCACATACAATAATCAATACAGTGTAGTAGAGAATTCCTGTTTGACTTTTAATGATCCAGATATGGGGCAGATATGGGTATACATATAAAAAAAGACCCCCAATAGATATTATGCATTTAAGTATTTAAACACATATATTTAATTGGAACGATTATTATCCTATTATTAACTTTTTGCATGTCGTATTTTACGTTTGGTTATATATTTCACATGCGCCAATTGCTTCTAAATAATTGCAGTCTTTAAACCTAATTGCTCACAGTGGTATGCATCGTCATGATATTAGGACGTGTGGTTAACCGAAGAAACGGGACATAATACACTGAATTGTCGTTTGTTTATGTGTTACATATTTGTTTTTCGTTCATTTTTTTTTTTTATAAATAAGGCCGTTAATTTTCTCGTTTAAATTGTTTTACAATGTCTTATCGGGGCCGTTTAAAGCTGACTAGGCGGTATGGGCTTTGTTCAATGTTGAAGGCCGTACGGTGACCTATAGTTGTTAATGACTGTGTCATTTTGGTCTCTTATGAACAGTTGTCTCATTGGCAATCATACCATATCTTCTTTGTTATATAGTATGCATATTTGTGTAGAGGCCTGCTGGAGGACGCCTATGAGTGCGGGAGTTTCTCGCTACATTGAATTTCGTCTGTTGTCACCTCTATGGTCGAGTTGTTGTCGCTTTGACACATTCCCCATTTCCATTCTAAATTTTATTCAATCTAGAGTTTTTATAAAGATAAGAAGATGTGGTATGATTGCCAATGAAACAATTCTCAACAGGAGACCAGATGACAAATACATTAACAACTATACGTCACGTCATAAAGTTCTTTGGTATTTATTATGTCTTTCCTAATAAAAATTGACTGGCCAAGGAACACAGATATTTCATAAAACATTTCTTCTATCTTATGAATAAAAATTAAAAGAATAAACACATGATCTATCTTAAAATGACTATTGTCACAGTGCACTGAACAACTATTGGGGCAAGTCATATTAAAATTAAAGAAAATTGCTAACTCTAACTAACTTTTGAACTTGACCAAATCACTCATTCACTGTTCGGACTATGCATTATATTTGTGAGCATAGAAAATCAAACTGTTGCCTCGGACTTAATAACCGGGTAACCAGAAACAACCAGTCGTTTTCTCTCCATTCCCTACCAAGTCCATGAGTGTGTAAACCCTAACATCTAGTCATCACTAACAATATATGTTGTTCGGTGTGAGTCAAGGCTCCGTGTAGTAGGCCGTAATTGTCCTATAATGGTTTACTTTTATAAATTGTTATTTGAATGGAGAGTTGTCTCATTGGCACTCAAACCACATCTTCCTATATCCATTCTAGTTCAAGAAATGGCTATTTAAATGTTGAATACTTCTCAAATATGTACTATTGCAAAAATTCATTTATAATTATGATACTGACTTAATGAGCAAAAATTTCCGTGAGACTCCTGTTAAAAAGAAAAACCCATTAAAATTATAATAGTTTACAAAACCCCACAGAACCTTGTTATGACTGTTTTTTTATCATTATCTTTTTAATTGTCACAGTTATATGATAAATTAATGAATAAAAGATGACATATAATCCAACAAGATAGATGTACAACATATTTCATGTAAAAAACGTACCATCTTTCAAAATGAGGCGAACGATACTAAAGGGATGTTCAAATTCATAAGTCAAAATAAACTTACAATTCCATCGTATAAAAAAGGAAGACGGAAACTTTTGTTTAGTCGTTGTCGTGAATTGATGTGATTTCTAAGTGTTTTATCTATTCTATATAAGTCAAACCGTTTATTTTACTGTTTGCATTGTTTTACACTAGTCATATATGGATTCTTTACATCTTGCTGTTCGGTGTGAGCCAAGGGTCCGTGTTGAAGACCGTACTTTGACCTATAATGTTTACATTTTACAAATTGCGACTTGGATGAAGATTTGTGTCATGGGCACTCATACCACATTTTCTAATTTCTAATTACAGAAGTTGGTATGGTCAGTTTAAGTATGTTTCATTGTCGTCTTCCGAACTTTGTCTTCGCCGCCTGGACAGAGTTAAACACACAAAAAACATGGCTATTAGTCAGCGATTCAATGTAAACACTAATTATCATTGATATGGTCATATTTTAAATTAGCTGTTAACCAACTTTGATTGTTTTCCAAATACTATATAATTCCTCCTGGAATAGATTACCTTTAGCTAAATTTGGCAAATCTTTTTGGAAATTTGGGTCTATAATGGTCTTTATTAGACAACTTTAAAATTGGTTTATTTCGACCGTTACTTATGAATCTTTTGTAAACGAATCACTCGTCTAGCGTACACAATCCTTGTATCTATGATGAGTAAATGTATGTCATGTTTATGTCAGAATAATTGTATTTTGTTTGTTTGTATAAGGTGGTATTGTCCTTAATTTACGACTTTCTAAGGATTAACCAAGGATAACAGATTAACCAAGGATAACATATGATATATTTTGATGGAAAACAGAACTTAAAAAGACATTTGACAACAATTAAAATCTTTATTTTCAAAATATTTTTAAATTGATCGTTTTGAGCCAAAATGTTTGTGTAAATTGTTTATGTCCCGCACTTAATAAAGATAAGATTGTAATACAAACATAAACAGCTTCTTGTTCTTGTTCTTGTTCTTGTTCTTGTTCTTCTTCGACTTCGACGTTCTTCTTCTTCTTCTTCTTCTTCTTCTTCTTCTTCTTCTTCTTCTTCTTCTTCTTCTTCTTCTTCTTCTTCTTCTTCTTCTTCTTCTTCTTCTTCGACGAAAGATCACATTCCGGGAAAGAAGACGCGTTTCAAAATAGACAGTTTCTTAAATGCATAAAAATAAGACGCTGCTAAGAAACCTTTTTCACGGTACTTGTCTATCCCAAATTCATGTATTTGGTTTTGATGTTATATTTGTTATTCTCGTGGGATTTTGTCTGATGCTTGGTCCGTTTCTGTGTGTGTTACATTTCAGTGTTGTGTCGTTGTTCTCCTCTTATATTTAATGTGTTTCCCTCGGTTTTAGTTTGTTACCCCGATTTTGTTTTTTGTCCATGGATTTATGAGTTTTGAACAGCGGTATACTACTGTTTGCCTTTATTTACCAAACCTTTCTTGATGGAGGTAAATCCAAAAAAAGCTAAATGATTTTTATTTTTATTTCCATATCTTATTATAATATGTAAACTTTCATGAGAGTGAAATAAAAGCAATATTAGTATACCAATGTTCAGTAGTCATAAATTAATTTAGCGAAACCTTAATGGGGTGCAAACTAAATCTGTGGGAAACACATTTACTATAAATGGACAGCTAATAAACAACAGAAACACTGAACTGCATTAGGAACAAACGCCAACCAAATAGAAACGGACCACTTCAAAGCATTTTCCATGTTCCTTAGTACAGGACATTTTAAAATTATGGTGAGTTGAACCTGGTATAATGGCTTACATCCCGCTTATCTGGCAATGTTAAAAATACAAAAAAAAAACCAAAAAAAAACCCCACCCCAACACGTTACAATTTTGTTGAAAGGATTTGTGATTTAGAATTTTCCTCGGAGCTCAGTATATATTTGTGATTTTACATTTTCCAAGTAGTTAATAACTTTCACTGAATGGTTTTATTATATAGACTTATAATCTTTGTTAGTCTTGTATTATTTTTATTTTAGTTTCTTGTGTACAATTTGGAGTTTAGTATGGCGTTCATTATTACTGAACTAGTATATATATTTGTTTACGGTCCAGCTAAAAGACGCCTCCGGGTGCGGGAATTTCTCACTGCATTGAAGATCTGTTGGTGACCTTCTGCTGTTGTCGGTTCTATGTTCGGGTTGTTGTCTCTTTGACACATTTCCCATTTATTTCATATATCATTTGACTTTTACAATTGTTTGGACACTGGATCACCGAAAACCCCGTTGTTGTGTTCCGTGTAATAGATATCCATTTGGGTTTATAAAGAAATTATTATTTAGATGTTTAAATAAAAGAGGGACGAAAGATACCAAAAGGGATAGTCATACTCATAAATTTAAAACAAACTGAAAACGCCATGGCTAAAAATGAAAAAAAGACAAACAGAAAAACAATGGTACACATGACACAACATAGAAAACTTAAGAATAAACAACACGAAATAAGATATCTTCTCAGATGTAAAACTTATATTGTATAAAGCTGACATTCATAATTTAAATACTGACTCTATCATCAATAATTTAAGGTGTTGAAATAAAATATCTTTATAAATGTAAAACTAATTGTAGACTTTATCATCAATGATTTCTGTGAAAACACTTCAAAGAAAAAACTCAAACCCATTCTAATTTTTATAACCTCAAACCTGCCGAAAATCTTAGTCATATGATTATGTTCCATATTTTGTTAATTGTCACATGCATATGATTAATTAATGAATTATTATAAACCAACAAGATTGATACACCATCATATTTCAAATATGACAAAAACCAAAAAAAAAATATATAAAAGAGGCGAAAAATATCAACGGGATATTTGAACTCATACGTGGAAAAAGTCAAATTACAAATATACTGAACTCCGAGGAAAATTCAAAAAGGAAAGTCGGGTTCAATTCACCATTTTCTACATTTGAAAATGCGTTTGTGTTTTGTAGCAGTGTTTCTGTTATTCTGTTGTTTTCCCTTTTGCAGTTGAAGTGTTTCTGTCGGTTTTAGTTTGTGACCCAGATTTGTTTCAGTTAAATCAATGTATGACTATTAAACAGTGGTATACAACTAATGCCTTTAATCATGGAAAGGACAAGTAAACTAGAAATCATTGTACTATGTGTATTTCAAATGATCAGATATTTGCTATGAATATACAGAATCATCCAGAAAAGAAGTTTTATAGTTATGATGTTAGTGTCTTGCTGAAGATCGAAATACTTAATCTCTAATTATTAAAAATACTTATCTTGGTATTTATCTTTTATTATTGCACCATCTATCTTTTATTATATTGAAAATTCTATCTTTTATTAGCTCACTGGGCCCGTAGGCCCTAGTGAGCTTTTCCCATCACTTTGCGTCCTGCGTCCGTCGTCGTTAACTTTTACAAAAATCTTCTTCTCTGAAACTACTGAACCAATTCAAACCAAACTTCATCTGATTGATTCCTAGGGTATCTAGAATAAATTTTGTGTTTTTATTCCCATTTCATCAAAAAACATGACCGCCATGGCTAAAAATAGAACATAGGGGTAAAATGCAGTTTTTGGCTTATAACTCAAAAATTCAAAGCATTTAGAGCAAATCTGACTGGGTAAAATTGTTTATCAGGTAAAGATATATCTGCCCTGAAAATTTAAGATGAATCAAACAACCCATTGTGGGGTTGCTGCCCCTAAATTGGTAGTTTTAAGGAAATTTTACTGTTTTTGGTTATTATCTTGAATATTATTATAGATGGAGATAAACTTTAAACAGCAATAATGTTCAGCAAAGTAAGATCTACAAATAAGTCAACATGACCAAAATGGTCAGTTGACCTCCTCAGGAGTTATTGCCCTTTATAGGCAATTTTTAACCATTTTTCGTTAATCTCCATGATCTTTAACAAAAATCTTCTTCTCTGAAACTACCGGGCCAAATGAATACAAACTTGGCCACAATCATTATTGATGTATCTAGTTTAAAAATTGTGTTTTTTTACCCGGCCAACCAACCAAGATGTCCTCCAAGGCTAAAAATAGAACATGGAGGTTAAATGCAGTTTTTGGTTATTACTCAAAAACCAAAGCATTTAGAGCAAATCTGAAATGGGGTAAAATTATTTATCTGGTCAAGATCTATCTGCCCTGAAATTTTAAGATGAATGGGACAACCCGTTGTTGGGTTGCTGCCCTTGAATTGGTAATTTTAAGGAAATTTTGCTGTTTTTGGATATTATCTTGAATATTATTATGTATAGAGATAAACTGTAAACAGCAAAAATGTTCAGCAAAGTAAGGTTTACAAATAAGTCAACAGGACCAAAATGGTCAGTTGACCTCTTTAGGAGTAATTGCCCTTTATAGTCAATTTTTAACCATTTTTCGTAAATCTAAGTTAACTCTTACAAAAATCTTCTCCTCTGAAACTACAGGGCCAAATTTTACCAAACATAGCCAGGATCATTATAAGGCTATTTAGTTTAAATAATTGTGTTTTGTGACCGGGCAAACCAACCAAGATGGCCGCTACGGCTAAAAATAGAACATAGGGGTTAAATGCAGTTTTTGGCTAATAACTAAAAAAACACAGCATTTAGAGCAAATCTGACTGGTTAAAATTGTTTATCAGGTCAAGATCTATCTGTCCTGACATTTTCAGATGAATTAGACAACCTGTTGTTGGGTTGCTGCCCCTGAATTGGTAATTTTAGGGAAATTTTGCTGTTTTTGGTTATTGTCTTGAATATCATTATAGATAGAGATAAACTGTAAAGAGCAATAATGTTCAGCAAAGTAAGATTTACAAATAAGTCAAGAGGACCGAAATGGTCAATTGACCCCTTTAGGAGTTACATTTGTATTACCCTTTATAGTCAATTTTTAACAATTTTCCTTAAATTTGTAAATTTTTACTAACATTTTCCACTGTAACTACTGGGCCAAGTTTATTTTAGATAGAGATAATTGTAAGCAGCAATAATGTATAGTTAAGTAAAATGTAAAAACACATCACTATCACCAAAACACAATTTTGTCATGAATCCATCTGCTGCCTTTGTTTAATATTCACATACATGACATAGACCAAGGTGAGCGACACAGGTTCTTTAGAGTCCCTTGTTATATTGAAAATTCTGATTATTCATTATTGAAAATTCTGATCTTTTATTATTGAAAATTCCTGTCTTTTACTATAATTGTAAATTCTTATCTTATTATATTGAAAATTCTTCTTTTTTTTTTATTTTATCTTTTATAAATGAAAATTCTTATCCTTAATTATTGAAAACTCTTATCTTTTTATTATTGAAAATTCTTATCTTATAATATGGAAAATTATTATCTTTTATTACTGAAAATTTTAAAAATGTCCTTTTTAGTTCTCTTGCTTCATTTTCTAATAGACGAAAGTAAAAGATATTTTTATAAATTGTCAGCCTTTAAATAAGCACTAAATGGGTAATAGCTCTCACCTTAATGTGGTACCTAACACGCCACACTGATTTGTCGGATCTTAATCGAGTTGTACAATTTCATCGGTTAACATTTCTTTTAGAATTTTTAGTACTCAACATACTCAATGCTCTTCAACTTTGTTCTTATTTGGCTTTCTAATTATTTTGATCTGAGCGTCACTGATCAACTATATGTAGACGACACGCGTGTCTGGTGTATGAAATTGTAAGCCTGGTACCTTAACTGCAATACAAACAAAGCAACACACACTATGTCGTAACATTTATTAGCTCCTTCATATCAGATAATAATCTGTGACGATTTTTGTTTATGTTACTCTGCGTTTATTCGACAATCGTAAATACATAAGAAGATGCGATAAAATAGAAAACAAAAGTATATAGTGTCAAGGCCGTCCGTCTGATATAAACAGCATGCGGCTTTTTGTACTAAATAAGACCAACTCCGAACAGTAATAGCTAGAAAGGTATTAAAACAGGATTTCAAATAATGTCTTTATTGAATAATATATATAACACCTTGCACTTTTCCGGTATTTTGAGAGGTTTTGTTCTGCAAAGTTAAATTTTCTCTGTAGTTTTTTAGACTTGAATGTGTCATTTTGGTGCTCAGTTTTAGCCATTGTTTTCGAAATCAGTTCCATTTTTAATTTCGAATTTCAGTATCTTCTTCTTTTGTAATGATAATCAACTAAATTTAAATCATAATGTGACACCCTTTGAGAACATAACTTTACATTTATTCAAACTCTTTACATCTATAGATCTTTCAGCATTTAGTTGTTAAAATTCATGAATTTATATATCATGACAAAGACATATCTTGTATACATGTTAATGTATGTACACATGCATTAGACTGTGCACGTGCTATAATTAATGTGGTGTTGTTTTTTGGGGTAATTTTTATCAACAGTTTCACAACTTAATGTTTAAAGTACAAAGTTGTCAATTGATATTAATTTATTCTTCTAAATCGATACATTGATATTTTGTGGTTATGTTTTCATTTCCTGGTTCAACACATATTAGTTCTTAAAGAGAATAATTCAATGCATTGTTTTACAATGAAATATGTCTAGTCATGAAAAACCATTTAAAAAAGTTTATTAATGATACAATGATACAATGATGTTTGTTCCTGTCCGATGTCAGGAGCCTCTGACCTTTGTTAGTGCTCATTAATGATACAATGATACAATGATGTTTGTTCCTGTCCGATGTTAGGAGCCTCTGACCTCTGTTAGTGCTCATTAATGATACAATGATACAATGATGTTTGTTCCTGTCCGATGTCAGGAGACTCTGGCCTCTGTTAGTGCTCATTAATGATACAATGATACAATGAGTTGTGTTCCTGTCCGATGTCAGGAGCCTCTGATCTCTGTTAGTGCTCATTAATGATACAATGATACATGATGTTTGTTCCTGTCCGATGTCAGGAGCCTCTGACTTTTGTTAGTGCTCATTAATGATACAATGACACAATGATGTTTGTTCCTGTCCGATGTCAGGAGCTTCTGACCTCTGTTAGTGCTCATTTATGATACAATGATATAATTATGTTTGTTCCTGTCCGATGTCAGGAGCCTCTGGCCTCTGTTAGTGCTCATTAATGATACAGTGATTCAATGATGTTTTTTCCTGTTTGATGTCAGGAGCCTCTGACCTCTGTTAGTGCTCATTCGTGATACAATGATATAATGATGTTTGTTCCTGTCCGATGTCAGGAGCCTCTGATCTCTGTTAGTGCTCATTAATGATACAATGATACAATGATGTTTGTTCCTGTCCGATGTCAGGAGCCTCTGACCTCTGTTAGTGCTCATTCGTGATACAATGATATAATGATGTTTGTTCCTGTCCGATGTCAGGAGCTTCTGACCTCTGTTAGTGCTCATTTATAATACAATGATATAATTATGTTTGTTCCTGTCCGATGTCAGGAGCCTCTGGCCTCTGTTAGTGCTCATTAATGATACAGTGATTCAATGATGTTTGTTCCTGTCCGATGTCAGGAGCCTCTGACCTCTGTTAGTGCTCATTAATGATACAATGATACAATGATGTTTGTTCCTGTCCGATGTCAGGAGCCTCTGACCTCTGTTAGTGCTCATTAATGATACAATGATACAATGATGTTTGTTCCTGTCCGATGTTAGGAGCCTCTGACCTCTGTTAGTGCTCATTAATGATACCATGATACAATGATGTTTGTTCCTGTCCGATGTCAGGAGACTCTGGCCTCTGTTAGTGCTCATTAATGATACAATGATACAATGAGTTGTGTTCCTGTCCGATGTCAGGAGCCTCTGATCTCTGTTAGTGCTCATTAATGATACAATGATACATGATGTTTGTTCCTGTCCGATGTCAGGAGCCTCTGACTTTTGTTAGTGCTCATTAATGATACAATGACACAATGATGTTTGTTCCTGTCCGATGTCAGGAGCTTCTGACCTCTGTTAGTGCTCATTTATGATACAATGATATAATTATGTTTGTTCCTGTCCGATGTCAGGAGCCTCTGGCCTCTGTTAGTGCTCATTAATGATACAGTGATTCAATGATGTTTTTTCCTGTTTGATGTCAGGAGCCTCTGACCTCTGTTAGTGCTCATTCGTGATACAATGATATAATGATGTTTGTTCCTGTCCGATGTCAGGAGCCTCTGATCTCTGTTAGTGCTCATTAATGATACAATGATACAATGATGTTTGTTCCTGTCCGATGTCAGGAGCCTCTGACCTCTGTTAGTGCTCATTCGTGATACAATGATATAATGATGATTGTTCCTGTCCGATGTCAGGAGCTTCTGACCTCTGTTAGTGCTCATTTATAATACAATGATATAATTATGTTTGTTCCTGTCCGATGTCAGGAGCCTCTGGCCTCTGTTAGTGCTCATTAATGATACAGTGATTCAATGATGTTTGTTCCTGTCCGATGTCAGGAGCCTCTGGCCTCTGTTAGTGCTCATTAATGATACAATGATATAATGATGTTTGTTCCTGTCCGATGTCAGGAGCCTCTGACCTCTGTTAGTGCTCATTAATGATACAATGACACAATGATGTTTGTTCCTGTCCGATGTCAGGAGACTCTGACCTCTGTTAGTGCTCATTAATGATACAATGATATAATGATGGTTGTTCCTGTCCGATGTCAGGAGCCTCTGACCTCTGTTAGTACTCATTAATGATACAATGATACAATGATGTTTGTTCCTGTCCGATGTCAGGAGCCTCTGACCTCTTTTAGTGCTCATTAATGATACAATGATACAATGATGTTTGTTCCTGTCCGATGTCAGGAGCCTCTGACCTCTGTTAGTGCTCATTAATGATACAATGATACAATGATGTTTGTTCCGGTCCGATGTCAGGAGCCTCTGATCTCTGTTAGTGCTCATTAATGATACAATGATACAATGATGTTTGTTCCTGTCCGATGTCAGGAGCCTCTGACCTCTGTTAGTACTCATTAATGATACAATGATACAATGATGTTTGTTCCTGTCCGATGTCAGGAGCCTCTGACCTCTGTTAGTGCTCATTAATGATACAATGATACACTGATGTTTGTTCCTGTCCGATGTCAGGAGCCTCTGACCTCTGTTAGTGCTCATTAATGATACAATGATACAATGATGTTTGTTCCTGTCCGATGTCAGGAGCCTCTGACCTCTGTTAGTTTTGTATGATTTTTAATTTTAGTTTATATATTCCGAAGTTTAGTATGACATCTATTATCACTGAACTATTACAGATGTGTGTTTTGGGGTCAGTCGAAACATGTCTCCGGGTGTGGAATTTAAGTGCGGCATTGAAGAACCAGTGGTAGCTTTGGGCTGTTTTCTGCATTTTGGTCAATTTGTTTTGTCTCTTTGACACATCTCCCCATTTCCATTCTGTATTTTTTTGTCTTGTATTTTTTTAAGCCAGAAATACTTTTCGTCTTCAAAAAGATCATCATTGGCGCTGTAATCTTAGTACATGCATTATAAAATTGAGAAGGGAAATGGGGAATGTGTCAAACGACAACGACCATAGAGCAGACAACAGCCGAAGGCCGCCAATAGGTCTTCAATGTAGCGAGAATCCTCGCACCCGTAAGTGTCCTTCAGCTGGCCTCTAAAAATATGTAGACTAGTTCAGTGATAACGGACGTCATACTTAACTCCGAATTATACACAAGAAACTTAAAGTAAAAAACATACATGACTAACAAAGGCCAGAGGCTCCTGACATCGGACAGACACTCTGTTTAAATATTGGTCGTTTCAGACAGATATATAGACAATAACTGTTTAGTCTCTTTAAATATCATCTGTATTTGTACGAGGCTAGGAAACAAGGTGTATGCGAGCTTTTAGCGAGCTATTACACCTGTTTCGAGCCGAGTAATATAGAGCTGATATTAAAAGATACTAAACAGTTATTGTCTTTATCCTGCAATTGATTCTGTATATCATTTGTGTTTAAAAGACACAAAAACACATATTTTGCATTTGTTTTTGATTTTAAACCACTTGAGGACCGTGTAGTAATACGATACAGTAATTATCTAGTGCTGTTTCCAGTTGTCTTCATCATTTTCTCATCTGATGATTTTTCTACCCTTTCCAGTCACTATAAATTTTACAATTTTAATTTCGACACAACACATAAATAGTTATTGGAAAGATACTGCCATTGCATGTATTATGCAAACAAATGTAGGAGTTGAAAATGATAAAACTATCCATAAGCTAAATGACCAAAGAACGAAGATTTGCACGGAATGCAATTGCATATGCCTGGTTCGGGTTTAAAAAAATGACAGTTTACAAAAAAAAAAAGCAAAAGTAAACAGGTCCGAGGTCGTCAAGAGATAAACTTTGGGATAATCTACTCGTTCCACAAACCTGAAATAATTCGTTTGCTTTCAAAATGCTTTTTAAATTAATGTGACCGTCTTTAGCCTGAAATATATGCCAAACTGAACTTTACAGCATGTTTATGATGACTAACCGAAAACTGCGTCTTCCAAACAACTGTTTACTTTCAGTTTGTGTTTATCCTGACTTTCGATATAAAAACTAGAGACGTTCCGAAATCCTGTATTTGTGTCAACCCGGCCAATACAGAAAAATCCATGTTAGCCGAGTTATTCTGTATTGGCCGAGTTTACACCTTATATTGCATCAGCAGTTTTTATCATATTAAGTCCAATAACAGTGTAGTTAATTAATATTGGATGTTATTTCTAAAGTCATGACTCCTAGGCTAATGATACCCTTGGTGGAAAAACGTCCAACCGACATTATCATACATAGATATATCTTTTAACGTTAAACTATATTTCATTGCAGAATATGCGTTTACACGGAGGAAAATGTGGCACGTGTGGAGATCCGTACCAAGGACCACGTGAGAATGAAGCAGGGGGAAAGTATGCACGAGGGATTATAACCCGGAAATACCCATCTTATAAACGGAAGCTTCCGGTTAAGATAGTTCTTACAGCTTATCACAAAGGTTATTACGAATTCAAAATATGTCCCCATAACAATCCAAATTCAGCTGTATCACAACGATGTCTTGATCGGCATCCCCTGAGAATTGTGGAAGGGAGCAGACGATACAGAACACGGTATTACCCACGTGACAGTGGAGTTCATCACATGACTTTACTACTACCACGTGATATGAAATGTACACAGTGTGTTCTGCAGTGGAGGTATCGAACAGGTAATGTTATAATCACTTTTTGTGTCGTATGAAGGAAATCTTCAGTCAGTAAAAATATTCAGAATGACACATAATTATTATTAATTGAAGTCATCAAATTGACAAATATATTTTTTTAATGATGAATCATATTCAGTATTTATATTTATAAAATTGAGAATTGAAATAGGGAATGTGTCAATGAGACACCCACCCGACCATAGAAAATACAACAGCAGAAGGTCACCAACAGGTCTTTAATGTAGCAAGAAATTCCCGTACCCAGAGGCGTCTTTGTTGACTTTTAAACCCAGAAATATTGGAACTCTTTGTGGAGATGTGCATTAATAATGTTTTTTCTTACCTCTTATTTATGACTCTTCATTATTTTTACTGGAAATGTCAACTTAAAATGTTTTTTACCTCTAGTTTAAGAAAATTAATGAAGTTGGCGAAGTTAACTTTGACAATGTGTTTTTTTTTACCTCTAATACATGTAATATAAGGGACGTCATAATTATTTTGTCGATGTTAATTTATAACTTTTATAATATATTTTTCTACATCACATTGAATACATTTCTTATTTGTTAACTTTTATAAAGAATAGTTTATCTCTAATTTTAGTGGCTCCCTATTTGTTCTGGCGCTGTAAACTTTATAATATTGACGACTTCAAGTCTAAACCTCCTGATTGCACTTGTGCTAGTTCCCAATTCACATATAATCCTGCTGGCCACGTTATTACCGGAGACCTTAACATTGTTAATAACACTTCTCTACGACACGTGTTATCGAAAGGTCCAAAATATCGATTACTATGTAGAAACATGCAAACAGTGTCTGATAGGTTAAAACGATACATACATGGTAACATAGCTTACTTAAACTTTCCATACAATTATTGCTCGCGAGGCAGCTATTAAAATAAGATTTCTCAGCAATGAATTTGAAATGATCCGTTCGAATTAAATATGATCTTTGTGTTTACTCATGTGGAAACATCTTCTATCACTTTTAACAATCCTGAATGATGCGTTTTAATAAGACAAACAAAGATCGTTCTTCATATAAATTAGATGATTTTTTAAAGATAAATATTTAAGTATTTTGTGAAATACTGTAGAACAAGGGTAGCAAACATCCTTGAAAGTATTCCCAATATGTTTGATTCAAAATATGTTATTTGTATTATATAGATCAATACGATATAAATTATCCCCTGCTATCCTTTCTGCTACACTTAAAAATATTTTGGATTGTCAAAACCCTACCAAAGGTTGAAACAGTGAGTAGGTAGGTAGGCATTTTTTTCGACAAAGAGAAACTTTAACGTCAAATGTTTTAAGTCTCCATGCCTTTCTGATTAGAACAAAATCACATCAGGACAATGTAAGATTTTGAGTAGGCAGCTATTTTTTTGGGTAGGTAGGGTTAGGGCAAACAAAAATATTGTTTTTTTATGACCTTGACATTGTGTTGTTGTTGTAGGTAACAGTTGGGGAACTAATAGCAACGGCCATGGTTGTATAGGATGTGGTAACCAGGAGGAATTCTGGAATTGTGCCGACATACAAATTGGATACAACACCCGTTATAAAGATATTTCTAAGACATTCCTTCATTCTGATGACAGCAGTGACGACGATTCAGACAAACAAGGCCATGGCACGTTCAAACAAGCTGGTATAACTATACTTAATCACTTCTTCTCTCCCTTTGATTTGTATAGTAACAAACACTCGATTACATCACAAAAGGACGAGATTACATCACCAAAGAACGAGATCTCGTCATTATTTCTACAATCAGTAAATAAAGGAAATATTAACCAGAAGCCGCGGACATCAAGCATTTCAAAATTATCATCTGTTTCGAATTTTGGAAGAACTGACCAAAAAACTGACCAATTATCGAAGAACAGAATTTTGAACAATGTAAATATTGGAAGACATCAAATTCAAAAATCAAATATTCTACAAAAATATGTACAAGACAGTGACATTAGCGATGACAGTAGTGACATTGAAAATGTCGTAGAAAGTAATTACATCGGATTAGACAATTCGTACAATCTACAAAAACAAAACACACGAAATCCATTTCCTACAACGAAGACCTCAGAAATCCAGAATTGGAGTCGTACACCGACACTAACTGTTACTAGGGAACCAGTACATCCTCCACTGTCTCCATGGTACTCTTTATTTGGAGGAAACCATGGTAACGTACAAGTATCATTTGTACCTGACCAAGATTTGAAACTTTTACATCTTTTCGGTAAATGAAGGTGACACATTAACTTAAAACCAGTGCATGTGAGATTTTAATAACTATGGAAATGAGAATAAAAGATGTTGGGAAATTGTAAAATTCTAACCCGTAAGAGAAATCAGATACATTTACGATTAAAAAAGTTGAAACTCTATCATTATCAAGCATGTCTTAAAACAAGTCATTCGAGACAAAAGGAACCAGAATTTGAGATACTCCGCAGAAGTATCACCCCTCATTTCGCGTAATCCTAACTTATCTGTACTATGTGTATAGCTAGAATGTTTTATATAAACACTAGAGAGAATGTACTATTATGTACCAGGAACGTCAATCGTGGTGTAAAGGTTTTGTTTATGGCCGACGATGCATCTAAAACTGACGAATGATAAGCATTACCAATAAAATAAAAATGTACAAAGTCAACATTCCATCTCACAAACCGTCATAAAGAAATCAAATGTGTACGATCACACAAGTAGCTGGAATTATTTATACGTTCAGGTTGTACTATCAAAGCTTTACTTTCATGCAGTTGACATTTATTTTTATTTCAATGGTTAAAAGATAGATGCTAGCTAATATTTGAAATCTCGAGTCAATTTTGGTCCTGCTTAAAATTACAGTCTTTTTATTCAACGCTCACGAATTACAACACGGTGTGATTAATTATGCTACAGATTAGTTAATAAAGGATTGAACGCCTTTTTTTATTGGTTTATAAACTCGACAAATTTCTGACAAACAAAAAAGAAGGACTTTTATGATATGTTTGTGAGTGACTTGGTCCAGTTTATACACCAATAATTCCTTTACAAAGGCGTTTAGAATTGAAGATAAAGAATATTTTTTTCACACTCGTTACTTTTATCACACGTAACACACGTAAATTGTACTGGTATATTTATGTAATTGATTAGGTCTGGCGAGTGGATATATTTGTTGGTTAACGCAACAATATTTAATCAATAAAATCTGCTATCTGATACAAAATAAATTGCAAAAACTCTTTTTATTATTCAATCGAATGTTTTTGTGTATTATTTTATTCAACGATAAGCGTGCAGTGAGAATAAATTTGGTAACGTCGGTGTTAAGATCGCCGTCATTTTTTATAACATTGGTTTAGAAGAGAAGTTTGGTCAACGTCGTCCATCGACAAATTACCAACGTCAAAATCAACGATGGTCAATTATCAGAAGTTCCCTCGACCAATTATATCAACGTTCTTCCTAATATGCAAATCATTTAAGATTTATGACGAATTAAATCCATGATAACTCATTATAAAACATGGCTAACGATTTTAATACTTAATCGATATTTTCCAATTTTGTGATTTTGAATTTAAATTACGAAAAATATAAGCCTTATACCGTATACCAAATATTTAACCACTTTATTATGTGAAAGTCTCTTGAGAAAGAGACAACAGAAACCAAAGGGACATCCGAACTCAAAAGTCGATAGTAGTCCACGACAAAAAATAAAAAGACAAAAAGGCAAACAACTGTACACAAGAAAACAACATTGAACACTACAAACCAGTTGATCAGTTGCTCCGAAAGGCTTAGCCTCAAACGAACAATCAAATATATCAAGTTAACGATATGAAAACTACTATTACTGCTTACCTGAAATAGATTACACACATGGGCCCATTTGATAAGGTGACATTATTTTAACACTTGGATAGGCAAGTTTGAGATAATTTCGTATGTTAAAATAAAAAGTGTCAAAAGCTGTGCTAAATAAGGCTAAGGCAATCTATGCCTGGGATAAGATAATCCCTAGTTTTTCGAACAATTCAAATTAAACGCCACTTGCAGCACTATGGGCTATTTGTAGGGGCCAGTGTCATAAAGCAACACCGACCTTTGGGATGACAAATTTATATTGGAGTCAAACACATTTGGATATGACTAAAGGCAATCGTAGTATACCGCTGTTCAAAAGTCATGAGTCATTTAAGAGAGAACAAATCTGGGATTAATCCACCATTTTCTTCATAAGGAAATGCCTGAACCAAGTCAGGGTATGACAGTTGTTTTCCATTAGTTTGATGTGTTTCAGCTTTTGCCATTCGATAAGGGACTTTCCGTCATGAATTTTCCTTGGAGTTCGGTATTTTTGCTACTTCACTTTTTGTCATTTGTATGGTTTGAATTCATTACCGCACTCCAGCAGACCAAACCGACACTACATAGTTAAAACGACCACATAATGAATTGGTTGACCAATACGATGTATGGATGCCAAGTCAAGGTCGTATAGCATACCAGCATGGTCGTCTAAACTTTTCTATTCTGAATTGTAGAATTATGAATGAGTGTGATAATTATCATGGCGGCAGATTAATTCGTACTTGTCGAGGATAAGTTTACCCTGTATATCATATGATTCCCTTAGTTTTAGTTTTGTCACCTATTTTTGTCTCTTTCTAATTGAGTTATGATATTTTAACTACTGTCATACTAGATTATAAGAAACATCAAAGATACCCCTTCCCAAACAAAAAAAATCTGCGTTGGCCATTCTTATTGTGAAACAAATGTTGTTTAGCTTTTTTAAACATTCTTAATGTTTTATAAAAAGTAGAACAAAAGTATCAAACCTTAAGGTAAATTGAAAAAGGGAAATCCATAAACATGATAAAAACATACACGCTCGACAAAAACGACCACCCAACCCATTTTTGTGATTTGTAAAGAATATTACCATAAAAAATTGGATATGAAATACCTGAATAGCACACTTGACACAACATAGAAAACTAAAGAATAAGCAACACGAAATCCGCCAAAAACTAGGGGTGATATCAGGTGCTCCATATCGGTAAACAGATTCTGCTCTACATGAGTAAAGTGATGAATTAAAAAAAAATACAAGACAAACAAAGGCCAGAGGCTCCTGATTTGGGTCAGGGGCAAAAATGCGGCGGTTTAATCAAGTTTGCGAGATCTCAACCCTCCCCTTTTACCTCTAGCAAATTCAGATAAGTAAACGCATAACAATATTACCAATAAAATTCACTTTAAGAGAAGTCCGAGTCTGATTTTAAAAGATGATGTACCAAAAGAAAATAAACAAAATTTCAATAATATATAAAGGACAACAGACTACTAGCAGTAAACTGAAATGCCAGCTCCAGACTTCAATTGCACTAATTGAAAGATTATGTGCGCATAACATGAATATCCGGCATAATCTCTCCCGTTATGGGTTTAGTTTTTTGGATGGTGGATTATATTAGAAAGGAGCAAAAACTTGCGTTTAGAATATTAATAAGCATACAATAAATTCAATTAAGTAAAAATTATAGATATATACGGCTAAAGATACACCCAAAAAAACACAAAAGATAGGGTATATAGAGTAGCGACTGACGTCTGACTAAATACATGTAGCACTAATTGTGCTTCTTTAATAGCAGACTTGTTTTTGTACTGTTACGAGTCACAGTTTATGACTTAACTTAGTAAAGACCCGTCGAAATTGCATTTAATTGATCAATTCAACAACACTTACCGTTATCTTCATGATATTTTTTCGTTAAATAATCAAGAATTTTCTCAATACACTGCTCAAATATATCCCAAGGAACTTACTTTAAATAAATCAAATGTATTCGGTAATAACTGTCCTTTCCTGGATTTAGATATTTCGGTTTTAAACGGGAAACTACACACTAAAATTTACTACAAAAGAGACGATTTTTCGTTCCCTATTGTTAATTTTCCATTTTTAGATGGTGATGGTCCTTTGGCACCATCCTACGGTGTTTATATTTCACAACTTGTTCGATATGCCCGTGTCTATTGTGACGTTTTTAAATATAACGAACGCAACCTATGTATTACTGGTAAATTATTAAACCAGGGATATCGTTACCATAAATTACTTAAAACCTTTACTAAATTTTTCCATAGATATAAAGATTTGGTTTTGAAGTTTGGTTGTCCCTGTAGAAAACTTATTTCAAACCGGATAGCACATCCTCATTTTTACGGAAATGTTGTTAACCGTGCCCGGAAATTTAGAAATGATCCATGTAAACTTGTTACTCCTTTAAATAAACTTATTCTAAAAGGTTACCTATTCAACACTGTTATAAGATCATTGAATATTTTTTTTATTGGTATAAACATTGATTTTGTTATCAGTAGATTAAAAGCTAACTAAATATTTCTAGTATGTTATATACATATACATTTTCATGAATCTACAATCTGTCGATACCTGTAACTTGGCATTGCACAAGGTCATGTTCTTCTCTGGCTGTTTATGACGTCTTTACACTAAATCCATTGTATGTTGGATGTGTACGGATTAAGTGTTGTCTTAGAGGCATTATTTTTTTATTAGTTGTTAGTGGCTTTGAACTAGCTGTCAGATAACTACGAGTACTCTCTGTTCATTGTGTCATTTTGTGTCGGGATGTATAAGTACCCGGCCACGTCCACCTGTATTTTTTGTCTATCTGATGAGTTAAGCCTTATTCAACTAATTTTTATAGTTCGTTCTTATGTTGTACTGGTATACCACTGTCCCAGGTTAGGGGAGGGTTGGGATCCCGCTAACATGTTTAACCCCGCCACATTATTTATGTATGTGTCTGTCACAAGTCAGGAGCCTGTAATTCAGTGGTTGTTGTTTGTTTATGTGTTACATATTTGTTTTCGTTCATTTACACACATTTTAACTAAGCTGTTCTGTTCTATTTCTGCGGTGACAATACCATATTGATAAATGATGAAGAACAGGGTTTTAACAAAAATAGGGTCTGTGATTATAGATGTATCATGAATGTCAAAAGATTCATTTAGTTGTTTGATTATTGTTTGTATCAATGACCATTTGGAAAGAGTATCAACATCCCCTTTTTCGAATAAGGGTTATGACCAAGCATATTAGAATGTGGTTTAATTTCTTTTGTCTGTTAACTTTAGTTGTTAAACAATTATGTATTTTCGAAGAACTTATTAACCTGTCCAGATTGTTAAGGAATATAATAGGAACATGTTTGACTCTCATATTAAAAAATCTGTTTCAAATTGATTATAAAATAGAACATTTCGATGTACAAAGGAATTGTGTCTCTCATATATGTATATATATAAGTATCTAAGAATGTAACTTAAACACACTAATGAGTGTTATAAAATTGGGTTTTATATTTTATATATTATTCACGCAATATTTCGCTAAACAAATGAGCTTCATCGGGCGTGTGCATCTATCTAGGTGAAATCGGATGCATGTCAAAACTATCTTTGTAGCTTTATTGATTGATGATCTGTCTAAAACAAATATTTGCCGTTTATTGTACATAAACATTTTTATCAAAATTAAAACAAAAAGTTGTTTTAGTTAAACAGAATTAGAATTCATGATTTATTCCCTTGGTTTCGGGTAGAACTGTTTTTCATCCCTCTCATTAAGTCCATCAGGTTCAAGAGTACGTAGCTGATGCATCCAGAACCTTTCTCTCTGCTTTCTCATTTCGGAGTCCCAATTTTGGTTTACCTCAGTTATTTGAAAGGTGATATTATCAAAAGTATGTCCTGTTCTTAAGAGGTGTCTCGTAATTGGACAATTTCTTTCTTTTGTATAAAACGACCGGTGATTGTTAAGTCTGATATTGAATTTATTTTCTATTTCACCAACATACTGCAGCTTGCAAGTTCCACAAGTAAGAATATAAATACTATTTTCCGTTTTGCAATTAGATGTTACATAGATGTTGTATCGCTGCTTTGTTGCTGTGCTGCTGAAAGAGTGGTCAGTGTTGGCGGCTTTACAGCACTTACAGTTGCTTCTACCACATTGTTTGTAACACCTAAATTTAGAAGTTTCTTGTTTCTTTACTTTCGATGTCAGAAAAGAGGGACAAAAGATACTAAAGGGACAGTCAAACTCATAAATCTAAAACAAACTGACAACGCCAAGGCTAAAAATTAAAAGAAAAACAGAAAAACATAAGTACACACGACACAACATAGAAAACCAAAGAATAAACAAACAAGTATGTCTTTGATATTTTGGGTCTGCAATAGGCAATAACAGGAGGTAATGGAAAAATTTCTTTCAAGGAAGAGTCATTTTCGATTAGACGCCAGTGCTTTCGGATAGAAGATGAAATATTTTTCAAATCGGGATGGAAGGTTACAACAAACGGAATTCTATCTGCACGGGTCGTCTTATCTTTGTATTCCATGAGGCTAGCTCGATCTTTGGCTTTATCAAAAGCTTCTGTGATGTTATGGTTTTATATCCTCATAATTTCAGCTGTGTTTTAAGTTGTCCCAATCGATAGTTAAGTTTGGATTCCGAGAAGCAAATTCGCTTTAGTCTGATGGCTTGACTGTAAGGTATATTCCTGGAGCAGTGTTTCGGGTGACAGCTTTTTGGAGAAAGGAACTGGTGTTTTGAATATGAGATGGTAGTTGTTTAACATGTGGTCTGAAGTGGTAGTCAACAAATTCTGATTTTTTTTCGGTGGGATGGCCATTAGCTGATACTATAGGTCTCCCTGGAATCCCTTCTTTGTGGAGTTTAGGAAGTAAGTAAAATCGACTGGCTGTGCACGTTTCGTCTGGGCGTAGATAATCGTACGTATCGTCATCAATTTGTTTATCTTTATTCATTTCTGAGAGGACGTCATTACTAATTTTGCTGATTTCTTTGGTTGGATCACATGTTAGTTCTTTATAAAATTTAGCGTTTGAGAGTTGAT
This sequence comes from Mytilus galloprovincialis, assembly GCF_965363235.1. Classification (NCBI taxonomy): domain Eukaryota; kingdom Metazoa; phylum Mollusca; class Bivalvia; order Mytilida; family Mytilidae; genus Mytilus; species Mytilus galloprovincialis. The sequence goes on from NC_134848.1 coordinate 86,004,487, forward strand.
GATTTCCTTCTTCGATGTAGTTTGCCTTGTTAATCACCACAACGGCACTTCCTGTGTCATGTTGTTTGATAACAATTTCGTCACGGTCTTTTAAGTTTATCATGGCTTGACTTTCTGACATTGAAATATTTCTGACTTGTTAACCACTGATTGAAGATCTGACTTCAGCTTTGATTGATGTAATAAATGATTCCAAATTGTCGTTTTTGCTTTTAGGGGGATTCCATGTAATTTTCTTTTTAAATTTTGGGATTCATATGTCTCCTTCATCACTCTCATAATCAGATTCATTCATTCCGGCTTCTTTTAAAAAAAAATTCTGTTGTCTATTGAAATGTTCTTTCAACCGAAGACGCATGGCAAATACTTTTACATCTGTCTCAAGTTGTAATTTGTTGACGGTTGCTGGAGCTGGACAGAAATTAAGGCCTTTATTCAATAGTTTTTCTTCAGAGGTAGTTAGTTCTATTGATGACAGATTTACAACTACCTTATCTTGAACTGCGTGTTTCTGTTTTTTAAAACGTCTTTTCCTCGGTCGTTTTGATTTACTCTCTTCTAACAAGTTTAAAATTGGATCTTCTTCAAAAACGGAACTTTGTTGGTTTAAACGGTCTCGTTTGAATTTTTCATTCTGTTTAGCTTTGATTTTGTTAATTTTGTTTTTCTATTCTTTGAATGTCGAGTAGTCTTCTTTGAATTGTGCTCATGTCTTCTGAAGTAACAGACAGATTTGTTTTTATATAAGTTTCATTTATCTCCGAATTAATTTGGTTGTAGCCGTAGATAGAAAAGGAGAGTAAGAGTTGAAGAAGTCGGAATGAACAATTGAATAAAATATCGTCCCAACGTTTCATAAATCTGCTGTCTGTGACTGAGGCGTCAATTTGATTTAAACCTTTTGGTATTGTGTTGTTATCTATGTACGATTTAAGATTAGAAGCATGATGTTCAAGCTGTATTTTCTTTTTCGTTAAACTTCTTTATTTATTGAAATATGTTTTGTTTTCCATGATCGTGCAAGGAAATAGATATGAACAGATTACACAAAATAAGATGTGTAATGCGTGTTGCCTGTGAAAATAGTTTTAAGTGTCTAAAAATAGCAACAATCCACATTCAATCTATCTAGGTGTGGATCAATTTGTAAATAAACTGATGCAGTTACTAAATTGAATTATATAACTTTTCTCATTTCGGAGTCCCAATTTTGTTTCACTTCAGTTATTTGAAAGGTGATATTATCAAAAGTATGTCCTGTTCTTAAGAGGTGTCTCGTAATTGGACAGTTTCTTTCTTTTGTATAAAACGACCGGTGATTGTTAAGTCTGATATTGAATTTATTTTCTGTTTCACCAACATACTGCAGCTGGCAAGTTCCACAAGTAAGAATATAAATACTATTTTCCGTTTTGCAATTAGATGTTACATAGATGTTGTATCGCTGCTTTGTTACTGTGCTGCTGAAAGAGTGGTCAGTGTTGGCGGTTTTAAAGCACTTACAGTTGCTTCTTCCACATTGTTTGTAACACCCAAATTTAGAAGTTTCTTGTTTCTTTACTTTTGATGTCACAAGTATGTCTTTGAGACTTTTGGGTCTGCGATAGGCAATAACAGGAGGTGATGGAAAAATTTCTTTCAAGGAAGAGTCATTTTCGATTAGATATATACAATATTCGGTCAATGTAACAAAAATATACACTTTGCCTTATGAGGCTGAGAAACTTGGAAAGGGCGTGGTAATGACAAGCCCTTCCATTGTTTTTTGCCGCATATAAAAAAGTTGATATATTTTATGATGTTGACCAAATGTTGTTTTCATTCTGCAACTAAAATTAATATATGATAACTATTCCAATTGGAACACACATTTCAGACTTATTTTCATCTCTTCATGGACCCCGAATGTGTTCAAAGATGAAATTGAAATTGCACAAAATATAGCTGTGTTACTATATTTATGAAATAAGCACAACTAGTTTCAATATAAAAGTATTCAATTATCTTTTTTTTTTTTAAGTATTCAATTATCTTATGAATTGTCTTAAAAATATATTTGCTCTAAGGTTTTGCTGAACTGTTTTCATGCCGGTGAACTGACTCCTTTTGTTTCCAAAACTATTCAAATACGCTATCCATTATATCGTGATTTTTAATTTCAAATTTAAGATGGTGACTTTCCCATGAATGTATTAACACAAGACAAATCTCTTTTGATAAATGAGTATCTCCTAAACACAGGTCTACCCCTCTTCACACAGTCAGAACCGCTTCAACACAGGCCTTTTTCTTCTTCTTTAACATAAACCTATTTCAATAAACAAAGACAAACCTCCCTAAACACATACCTACCTTACGCTACACATGAATACCCGCTTAACATTTGCGTTTGATTATGTCGATACTTTTAGTTCGTTTGCAGATGGCCATGTCTTTACACTAAATCAATTTTAAGTTGGATGTGTACTGATTGATATAAAAAATTGAAAACAACACGTTTAATAATTTCTTTCGTCTGAAGCGCTTTTCTAGAGTTATCTTCATCAGGAACGCTCAAAGCCAAATATTGAAATCCGAAGATGGATAAGTACCGAAAACAGTAAAATCACAAAAATACTGAACTTAGAGGAAAATCAATTCGGAAAGTCCATAATCACATGGCAAAATCAAATAACAAAACGCATAAAAAACGAATGGACAGGAACTGTCATATTCCTTACTTGGTACAGGCATTTTAAATGTAGAAAATGGTGTTTTAAACCTGGTTCTATAGCGCTTACCCTCTCACTTTAATAACAGTCTCATCAAATTCCGTTATATTTACATTGATGCGTTAATTAAACAGACACAATAAATAAAATAGTCTAAATATGGGTACATCAGTCATTATCGTTTAACAATTTTAAAAGGAACAATTTAACAGAACACAAACACATCTACTATCTACTAATACATTGATTGATTTGAATGTCTGTCGTCAGAAATGTTTATACGTCACACAAATGTGTCGTTCAATCGTTGAAGAGCTATATGTCAAACATACCTCAAATGAATACCAAATTTAATCTATAGCCAAAATTGCCTGAGGGAGTTGAGACCTTAGTATCTTAATAATTTCATTATTTATATACGGAAGAAATTTAGTAAAGTTTGCAAAATCATGTCAGTACCGAAATACTGGCAACTGAGCTGATTATACCCTCGGGGACTGATAGACCACCAGCTGAGGTATCAAACCAGTGATGTAAATAAATAAAAACAACACGTTTATTAATTCCTTGCGTCCGAAACGCTTTCCTCGGTCTACCTGCATCAGGAAAGCCTTAAGCAAAACATTTGAAATCCGGAGATGTATAAGTACCGAAACCGTTGTAGCGCTATATGTCAAAAACACATAAAATAAATAGCCAAATTAATCTAAAGCCAAATTTGTCTGAGGGAGTTGAAACCTTAGTTTCTAAATAATTTCATTATTTTTATACGGACAAATTTAATAACATTTGTTAAATCGTGTAAGTATTCTAGTCTTAGATACATAATTATTTTTGATTAGTTGGTATTTTCTTTAAATAAGCTTTTATTAACTGCGAGAACTCATATATTTGCACTTATTGTCTTTTTGTTGTGTGGTCGTTTTGTAATAATTCAGGCTGTTAATTTTCTCAATTGAGTTGTTTCGTATTTTATATGTCGGGCCTTTTATTGCCGACTATACGGTATGGGTTTTTCTCAATTTTGAAGGCCGTACGGCTACCTAAAATTGTTGACATCCGCTTCATTTGAACTTTGTTGGATAGTTGTCTAATTGGCAATCATAACACATCTCATTATTTGTATACTTAAAAAATCAATATTTATCAATTATGTTTTTTTGACGAGTCATTAAGTATTTTATGGACCTGTACAGATTATTTGACCGAGAACTAAGTTCTTAATACATATATTCAATATATGTAAATAATTTTTAAAATGATATAGGAAAATGGCGTTTAATGTCCTTTCTGTATATTTTTTAATTGTATTTTGCCAGAATTATAACATGTTAATGAAAATATTTATTCTTTTTAACAACTTCAATGCTTGTTTCATGACTTTTTTTTGTTTATTTAGCATCTGCAAATTCTTGAAATATCTAGTGACAAACCTCCTCTGTGGTTGTTATGTTCGACATCATGACGTCATAAATATAAATTAAGCAAGATTATTTTTTTATTGACCACCAATATACATATGAATAGACACAAAGCGGCAATATACGTAAAATTGAAATAATGCTACGAATACGTTGAATATAATTTGAAATAAAAGATCGAAATACCCAATGAAAATAGTATAATGCTTAACAATTTATAATATTGAAGTATGACAGATGGTGATGTGGATAAGACTAGTTTAGGTACAAATGTATACAAAAGTACCAAGGATTTTATTATAAAAAGTATTTTATTATTAGAAGCCAGAGGTCCCAGCAGATGTTTGCCATGTGAAAAGCGTTACTTTTAAACAATATATTCTTTTCTAGTGTAAGAGATTGTTTGGTTTTTTTTGTCCTGTAAGATTTAATTCATTTTCAAAAAGTTTTGTTCTATAACTATAGAATTTTGTCAGGAGTATTTTTTGGAATTTTTATCTAATCATTTTCTGTGTTTCCTAAATTTCACAATAAATTCATTTCCATATTGAATGGTGTTTTTTTTAATGAATTCAATCACTGAGTCAGATCCAGGAAAGCTGAAAGTATAAAATGTTTACAAATTTATTTCTATTTTCCAACAATGCCCTTGCACCGATGATAAAATTAAGTTATGTTTTGACAAGTTTATGATAAAGAAAACACTGGTGTATTTTTTTCTGTAAAACAGCTATTCCTTTCGTTCAAATTAAATACGTTGTTATATACACGAGCGATTCGAACAATTGAGATACATGGAACATGTTTGTATTAAGCTTCCCGTATAGAATATAGATATCAAGATCCAGGAAAGAGCATTGTTCATTGTCATTATTAGTTTTATCTAAAGTCAGTTCAGCCGGGAGAACCTCTTTAGTGTAAATATTGAAGTCGTTTTTATTGAAAGCCAATATATCATCTAAATATCTAAAGGTGTTATTTCATTTTTGTATCAGATGATGATTGTACGGGTCTTTGCTGATTTTTATCATAATTAATTTTGTAACTCGTTACAACACAGAAGAAGGTCCGCAATAAGTGGTGCAAAATTAGTCGCTATTGTAATTCCTTCTACTATTTTTTGTTTCAAGAAATGTTACCTTTGTTACCCAATTGTTTGATGTGTTTGGGCTTTTGATTTTGCCGTTTGATATGGGATTGTTCGTTAACTTTCCTTGGAGATCAGTATTTTTGTGATTTTACTAAAAAACAAATGTTTCGGCGTTTATTTTATAAGGTGGTATATTTTGATTCTGATAAAATTACTTGAGTATGATTATGATGCAACACGTTGCATACGACCGACGATGAATATGGGAGCAGAATGAAGAAAGACGTCGCCGCATGTTATCTGTTAAAGAAATCAAACGTGTCGCCGATTGGCATTTTGTTCGTGATCGTTTTAAGTTATACTAGAAAACATGAAAGAGTTTTTATTTTTAGCAAAACGAAATCGAGTGACAAAATTATGCTTCTGTAACATCGAAACAAAACCAGTACAAGTGACATCAAAACATAAATAAACAAAATAAGAGGTACCATGTTGTGAAACAACAGTCCCTTGAAATTTCCGAGGAACAAAATACTTCAAAATTAGTGCACGTTGGTATCTCTTCATTTCTTCATATTAATTATATTTTTGAAATAAAATCGAATGCAGTACGCTCGAAATTGTTCAATGTGAACCTGTAATCTCCTGTTTTCCTTTTTTTTTTCATTCACCTAGTAAGAAATAAAAACCAACATGAAACAAATATTTAAAAAAGTGCTACATTTTGCAATACAATATACAATGTATATAAAACTTGCCATTATTTAAATTTCCTGCTAATGCTAATAATTCTTTGTAATCTTTGTAATCCACACTTAAATCGAATTTATCTGAATAAACATTTGATTTTAATCCAAAGTTTGAAACAACATAATCACTTTTAACGATTTCACTTTCTTAGTTGTTTTAATTAAGAATATACATTCCCGGTTTTTAGTGGAATTTGTGTTATTTATAAATGTTGATGTAAATGTCCTTTGGTTGTGTAAGTCTTTGCTTACTCCTTGGTTTTGATTGTTCAAAGGGGACAAAGTGGGACGAAAGATACCAAAGGGACAGTCAAACTCATAAATATAAATCAAACTGACAACGCCATGACTAAAAATGAAAAAGAAAAAAAAGAGAAACAATAGTACACATGACACAACATAGAAAACTAAAGAATAAACAATACGTACCTGCCAACATAGAGGATAAATAGTAATGTGAAGAGAGTTTATTTACAAAACAATTTTTACACTTGTTGAATATAAATCTTGTATTTGCTTGCATTTTATCACATTTTTTGACGTGCTAAACAATGTTTTAAGTAAGATATACACCTTATTATCATTAAAGTTTTAACGAACATTGATATCAATATGGACATTTATGATAGATTACTCAAAGAGGAAAAATGGTTACATGTCAGCTCAAAATATTATAAATAAAACAAAACTGATGTAAACAATAACTATACGAACTATTTGTTTAAAACAACTTATAATTATGTATAAAAACATTTCCTTTGTTTAGGTGTAAGTGTTTCCTGAAGACAACTTTGTGACAAAATGGCCGATCATTTCAAGATGTGGTTATAGTTAATGGTGAAACAGTAAAGGTAGCGATTGTCTATTATGTTTTATAATTATTATTATCGGAATGGCGACATAGGTTGGTAGATTATTTTTGTTTTACGTATCCTAGTATCATAGATTAAACTGAATATGTTTTTATTTAGCAAATATGAAACGTCAGCCTGAATCCTGTTTGTTAGTAGAGTACTGGTTATGTCATTTTGTTTTTTAAACACACAATTCTTCATATTTAAATGGTAACTAAAGTTTTCAGGTCATCACGTGGTATAGATTTCAAATTGATGCCTGTACCTTTAAATTGTGTCGTATATTCTATGAAGATAAATCCAGAAAAGTGCTTCGGACGCAAGCAATTATTAAACGTGTTGTTTTTTATATCACTTAGTCGATCTCTGCTGATGGACCATCAGTCCCCGAGGGTTTAAGCAGCTCAGTAGTCAGTATTTCGATACTGACATGATTAAACAAACTGTACTGAAATTGTCCGTTCATTAAGTTTGAAATTATTAAGAAACTAATGTTTCAACCACCTTAGGCAAAGTTGGCTGTAGATGAATTTGGTTTATTAATTACGGTGTTTTTGACATATAGCTTTTCAATGGTAATAGTACATGTACGTATACATCCTCGGATTTCAAATCTTTGGCTTTGAACGCTATTGATGAATGTAAATCCAGAAAAGCGCAAGAAGTTATAAAACGTGTTGTTTTCAAAATTTTTAGTTCATAAAGTGGTGTAGATTTCAATTTGATGATTTAAATTGTGTCGTATATTCTACAGATATTATTTGCACAAATGGGTTTGGTGATGGCCTGTTCTGCAAGTTAACTTAGTTGGTCATAGTTAACTCATGACACGTTTTTTGGGTTCGTTAATATGATATTAAAAGCTAACCTGCTCGGTAACTGCCGTAATGTGCAGACAAATCTCTTGCAGTCAACTAAGTAGTACCCAGTCTATAAAAATATTGTTCAGAATATGTTATTAACCTGTTCACATCAATTACACACTAAATTGTCTGTGCAAGCTGATTCTTGTCCATTCATACTATTAAATCTATTTTTGTGGAGACTTTGAGTATCATCTAGTTTAAAAAAGCTAGATTTAAAACTTTTGTAAGTTTCATTATCATTTAAATAAGAGATCACTTAGAACTTAAAAAAAGGCTGGAATTTTATATAACTGCATTATGCAAAGGGATGTTACGTAGCTTCTGAAATAGCAGATATGCTTTTTCAAAGTATCTAAGCAATACAGGTGTTACCTGTTATCTTTGTTATGTAATATAAACTAAAACCTATCATGAATGAATTGACAAAGAAACGGATTTTAATGTTCACTGCAGTCATGGAACTACGGCAAGTAGGGGGTAGCAATAGGTATAAACAAGCATGCAGACATTGAGGTTATTAATAAATTCTGCGATAATGACGGAAGACTTATTTTATTAAATATGAAAATGGACAATGTAATATTGTCTTTAGTTTGTCTTTACGCGCCAAATTATAGAACCGATAGAAATTCTTTCTTTAAAAAAGTAAACAATTTTATAAAAGAAAATGCTATAGGCATTACTCTCGTTGCCGGTGATTTCAATGAAGCATTGATGACTTTAGATAGGAAAAGCTTAAATAAAAATACGAAATTTTCAGAGTCTGTTAATAGTTTAAAAGGTCTTTTGAAAAATCATAATTTTATAGATATTTGGCGTATTTTACACAAAAGCACACAACAGTTTACATGGAGAAGAAAGGATAAGACACAAGCTAGTAGGATAGATTTAATTTTTATTGCAAAAGAATTTCAGTCTCTCGTTGAACATTGTAAAATTAAACCGGCACTGATTAAAGTGACTGACCATCAAGGGATAGTTTTAAACTTTAAGACAGGGGATTCAGAAAGAGGGAATGGATACTGGAAACTAGATAATTCTATCTTTTTGAATATAAAAACACAATCAACAGAGTAATAAATCAGTTCGAAAATCGTATAATCAATAATGACAGTAGCGATATCCGTTTTTTATGGGACAATCTAAAAATTGAAATTAGAGACAAATCTATTCTATACTGTAAAAGAAAATCGAAGTTATCAAGGGAGACAACAAGAAAATTAGAAAGCGAATTAGAACACTTAATGACAACCAGGGATAAGCAATTAAAAGAAGATGAAACACTAACAAATAATATAAAACAATTAGAATTACAATTAGACACAATTTATGAATATAAAGCAAAGGGGGCTCAAATTAGATCAAGGGAGAAATGGATAGAACTAGGGGAAAAGAATATTTTTTTTGATTTTCTGGGATTAGAAACATTGCGACAAGTCAAAAAATTTATTAACAAACTCAGAAATGAAAATAACGAGGTAACAACAAATCAAGAACAAATTTTAGAAATGATTAAAAACTATCATAAAATATTATATTCAACCACGGCTCCAGATAAAGATCTACTGCATACATATGTAGGTGATACTATTATGGAAAGGGAGATAAATGTAAATGACTTTAAAATTTGTGATGAGGAGGTTACTATAGATGTACTAAAGCTATTAACACGATGAATCTAAATGAATCACCTGGTCTAGATGGTTTAACATTAGAATTTTATAAGACATTCTGGAAAAAAATTAAAAACAATGTTGGTAAAATTTCTAAATAAGGGACATGAGGAAAAACTTTTTTCATATACACAACGAACAGGTGTTCTTTCTTTATTATTCAAGAAAAATGATCCATTATCTTTAGACAATTATCGTCCAATATCATTATTAAATGTAGATTTAAAAATACTATCTCATGTTTTAGTACAGAGTCTAAAAGAACTTCTTCCTAAATTAATTAATGAAGATCAAACCTGATATGTAAAAAATCGTTTTATTGGATTTAATTACGGCAAATCCAAGATATAATGGACTATGCAGAATCAAACGGAATAGATGAGGCTATAATATTTGTTGATTTTACAAAAGCTTTTGATTCTTTGGAATGGGAATTTATGTTAAGTGTTCTAAAGCATTTTGGTTTTAATGAATCATTCATAGCATGGGTGGCAACATTATATAAGGGAATACAGACGTGTGTTATAAATAATGGATGGGTATCCGAAATTTTTGAAAACTCTAGAGGAATTCGTCAAGGGTGTCTTTTATCGGCTTTACTTTTTGTTTTATCAGTCGAAATTATGGCCGAGCGATTGAGGCAAACCTCAGACATTAAAGGTTTTCGTGTTACTATAGATAATAAAGCACATAGCATTAAAATATCACAATTAGCTGATGATACAACTTTGTTTTGTATACTCGGGGTTTGCTAATTTACGGAAAAACGAAACACACTTCGTACCCCGAAAATTTAACCACATATATATAAATATCTCAGCTTAGAACCAAGCCATCATACATATTCAAGTTTACGATATGGGCTGAGCAACAGAAGAAAGCGTTACCATTACCGGCTATGGAGAAACAATTACGCATATTGCCCTATATGAACTAAACGTATTTAAACAAAACCATATTTGCAAAAGTTGTATGTATGAAGTTTCCAGTCTGATATATAAATTCACTAAAAGATTGATAGAACTGACTGCTTAAAACTTGTAAGCACAGCTACTGTCTTTATTACAAGAAAAAAAATGTATAATATTCAAATCATAGCTTTGACAGGTTAAATTGTCTAATTTATAACTCAGATGTTAGGAAGTTTTCTCTAATGTATCAGTTGTTTTTATAAATATCTCATATTTATTACAGTTTAGGAGAGAACACACTATCAAAATTGAGAAAGTAAATAGGAAATGTGTCAAAGGGACAAAAAAAGACTCGACCAAATACCTCTATTAAATAACCCATAGTTCACTACTAAGTTGTAGACTAGTAAACCTACGGTAGCAATAAAATTCCTCACCCGGAGGCAGGTGTCGGCTGACCCCTATTTTTTTAGTTCTAGTTCAGTGATAATGGACGCCATACTTGCTTCTAAAATATATAAAAGAAACTTTAATTAAAAATTACACAAGAATATTAAAGGCCGGATACTCCTAGAAGAGGAACAAAAGGTACCAAAAGGACATTCAAACTCATAAATCGAAAATATTTTGACAACGCCATGGCTAAAAATGAAAAAGATAAACAGACAAACAATAGTACACATGACACAACATATAAAACTAAAACTAGGGATGATCTCCGGTGCTCCGAAAGGGCAAGCAGATCCTGGTTTATATGTGGCACCCGTCGTGTTGCTTATGTGATAACAAGTCCGATAAATACATGTAGTCTAATTCGGTAGGTCACATTCATGAAATATTTATGAAGGGATGATTTCAACTTCGCCGTTTGGAACTCTTGGTTTAATAGCTTCCCTGTAAGCAGCAACCCTCTATCAAGAAAATCATGATAGGAAATACAAGCACGGGAATATCGTATCAATTGGGAGATATATACCCGGTATGCAGATGCTTCTGAAATGTTGCTACTTAGAAATGGAAAGTCCACAATTGGAAAGCTGAAATCATCTCTTTTGTCGTAAAGTTTTGTTTTCAACCGATCCTCATTGTCAATTTCTAGATGTAAGTCAAGATATGAAACCGACTGTATCTGTAGTATTCTTTATCTCTAGTTCGATGGGATAGATGCGTTCTACATAGTCACCAAATTTTGAATTGTTTAGTGAAAGAACATCATCTACTAGTATATAGCGGAAAGTAGAGTCAAAAGATATTGACGGTGAATTTGAAATCATTCCTTCGTAAATTTTACGGACACCATCACGAGTTGGTTGACCGTTATGGAATAACCGTTTCACAAATGATATCGGATATGTTCCTTACGTCGTAACTACAATCCCTTTCCCTTTCATTAATGTGACCTAACGAATTAGACTAGACTATTCACAAGATTTGTAATTACATAAGCAACACGATGGATGCCGCATGTGGAGCAGGATATGTTTACCCTTCCGGAGCACCTGAGATCACCTCTAGTTTTTGGTTGGGTTCGTGTTGTTTATTCTTTAGTTTTCTATGTTGTGTCATGTGTACTTTGTTTTTCTGTTTTTTTTTCATTTTTAGCCATGGCGCTGTCAGTTTGTTTTAGATTTATGAGTTTGACTTCCCATTGGTATCTTTCGTACCTCTTTTATAGGGTCTTTGCATCGGAACTAAACTCATTTATTCAAAACTAGTTGTTGTTCTCATATATGCTATGATGATATGATAGTATACCCCTAACGGGAAGGAGTGTGCCTGATGTTCATATGATATATCAATAATATTTCAGTCAGTTTAATTGAAGTCTGGAGCTGGCATGTCAGTTAACTGCTAGTAGTCTGTTGTTGTTTATGTATTATTGTCATTTTTTTTCTTTGTTTACATCTTCTGACATCAGACTCGGACTTCTCTTGAACTGAGTTTTAATGTGCGTATTGTTATGCATTTACTTTTATATATTGGCCAGAGGTAAAGAGGGAGGATTGAAATTTCACAAACATGTTTAACCCCGCCGCATTTTTGCGCCTGTCCCAAGTCAGGAGCCTCTGGCCTTTGTTAGTCTTGTATTATTGCAATTTTAGTTTCTTGTGTAAAATTTGGAAATTAATATGGCGTTGATTATCACTGAACTAGTATATATTTGTTAAGGAGCCAGCTGAAGGACGCCTCCGGGTGCGGAAATTTCTCGCTACATTGAAGACCTAATGGTAACCTTCTGCTGGTTGGGCTGTTGTGTTTTTTCTATGGTTGGGTTGTTGTCTCTTTGACACATTCCCCATTTCCATTCTCAATTTTATTAAATATGTTCATATTCCTACCTAAAATCATATATATGTAGGACTCTAAGGTGCGATGAGAACGCCTAAGTGCGATGGTTACGCTAAACTGCGATGGTATACGCTAAAGTGCGATGGTCTGCGAAAATATAGACGTAAGAAATGTATTAGATTATGACGTTTACAGTCGTTTATACAAACAAAAAATGAATATGCCGGAAGATAATTTTTTTATTAAATTATACAGTAAATGTTCATTACTTTAATACAAGTAAAATTAACCGTTCTTTGTCGGCTGTAGCGCAATGTTTATTTTTTTCGAGTGCTGGAAGGACTTGTATTATGTAGTCAACAAATATACTAAATACATCCAAAACAGTAACCTGCTTCTATTAAAAGCAAACTGATACATTTGAAGCATCCTTATGTGGCAGTTTACTTTGTGATCCTCGTTAAAATGCTGTCGATTTTGATAAAAGATACGTCCAAAATAGACATACTTGTTTTTATGTGTGAATTATAAATTTTCTGCTTAAACATTTGTTTTTACTGTACATAGTAGGAAAATAAAACATGTTTTTGTTCTCGCTAAGAAAAAAGGAGAAAGCTAGGCGAACATTTTTTGCGACACATGAATTAGTACCTTCATAGCATTTTTTTATAACTTGGTCGAACTTGTTTAATTAGAAACAATCATTTAAGCCTACCGGAAAATTATAAAGCCTATCACATATGTTATACCTTAGCATACTAGCTTTTGCAAAACTTTTTATAACCTCGATATTTTTACCTCTCGAATCTTACCCTTTGAACCATCGCACTTTAGCGTAATACACCAACATACTTTAGAGAACAAACAACCATCGCACTTTAGCGTGATACACCATCGTACTTTGGCGTATACCATTGCATTTTAGCGTGACTATCGCACTTTAGAGTACCATCGCACTTTAGAGTCCTACATATATATTTCCGATCAGACTGAGGTGAATTGTTGACATATGTGGTCTCCCTCAGCATCACATCGTCGGATATATAAATGCTGTTCGTTCGTCTGTTCGAAAATTGATTCGTGTTGTAAAGTATCTTGTATAAATCTTAAAATTAATTGTTATCTTATTTTGATAAAAGTTATGTCATTGCTTTCCAAAGATAAATAGTCAACGCTAAAGATGAAACCAGTTCAAACAATTAGAAGTTGTGGGAACATTGATAATCGGTTGTTTTATTCATATTGCATTTTTCTCATTTATAGAAGATAATTATAGTCAGTTTGTTAGATTTCCCTATATGAACTAAGAAAACAATGAAGATTTGATAAATAAAGGCTCTGTTTTAAAAAGCCAAAGAAAAATGTAAAATTTCTTGAAAAAATAAAAAAGAAGTTATTGTAATGTAGAAGCAGAAGTTTTCGTGATGGATATAAGAACGTTTATTTCGTGGATAAGAAAAAATCTCATTGATATTATATAATTTCTGAACATAGATGCATTCAGTGAAGTATATACTTAATTGATTAGACATCGATAATCTAAGGTTTCCGTTAAGTCAGATGGTAATCCTGATCTTTTGTTTGTACAGTAATAAATAATGATCAAGAACTAGCTAGCTGTCAATCAATGTCATTTAACAGTCGAATGCGTCTGCAATGCAAAAAGTGGTAATACATTTATTACACAATCATAGTATTTGGATAAACCATCAAAGGTGTGGAAAAGTCAATTAGCAGGTTACAACACATGAATGGTGCTCACTGTTACTATGAAATGCAATTATTGATTTTTCCCAAACAGCGACTGTTCAGATCAGTTTCATTGAATATTGTCAATAATAAAGTGACATTTACAAAATTGTTTTGTGAACTTAAAAACCACGAAATTTCAAACACACGAAAATTAATGTTTATACAGTAATATCACATTTTCTTACTTGGTGAGATAAACTATTAAAATTGTTTGATTGTATTTCAGGGCCAGTCTCTTCATGATCTGACAAGAAAAGAAAGAAGAAAGAGTGATGGCTTTCTTCAAGGTACATGTATCGTCCTATTGAAGTAAAAATCAAGATTGAAATATTTCTATGTTTGTCGTTTTATTATTATTATCTCTTATACATAAATACATTAAAGAATCTAATCACCGGAGGCAAATACTGTTTTTGTGAAATAGAACGTTTACATATTTTCCCCTCCCCTCATCTTTATATATATAAATCTTACTTGCCATGCTTTAATATTTTTATTCCTTTCACGGTGATAAGAGTGCATAAAACAAATTGTGAGAAGATAGCTTTCATAATATGTTTTAAGAAAATAAAAGAAAACATGGTGTCACCGAACTTGTTTTCTAGCCACAAGTAAAAATTAAAAAAAATCCCTCTTAGCCCAGTATGATTTTATTTTTACTAAAAGTTATCACCTTTTTAGTGGCTCATTTGAAAAAAAAATAATTTAAAAACCAAAAAGGTTGATATTTGTTAAATTTTTTTTGAATAATACAATGAATTACCAAGTTTTCTTTTTACAAATAAACAGTCTAACCACTAAATTGCAAATCTGTTTCCAAATTTGCTGATTTTGGCAGATAACTAGACCAATTTCGCCTTCTTAAATTGTAAAAAACAGAGAACCAGATTTTCTATTAAGTTAGCAAATTTTGATGCATGAATGCAGATAATTGATGTGAATTTTCATTTAAAAAAACCAATCCATCAGAATATAACTGATCAATATTAAAATGTTTACAAGTTTCCTATTTTTGGTTGTTTTAAATGTTTCAAATTGGCGTTTTTTAAAAGGGAGATAACTCTAAAACAATGCATTTTCTGAAGGAATCTACATGGAATTTGCATATTTTTTATTTTGTATTTTAGTCGGATAAAAACATCCCCTATCTTTTCTTTTGATATTCTCAAAGCATTGTCTGAAAGCTATCTTTTTTGTAATTTATTTCACAATTCTATCATTAAGTTTAGTTTGTTACGGCCAGAAATCGCCTTTAAATTGTAGCCAACAAAAGACACAAATCAATAGTAAAATTTAACAATATTTAATATACAAAAGTTTACAAAAGGTATTACACAAATATTACTGTTAACTTAACTGTCAAAATATGAGTCCAATCTGTTATCTTTATCTGTATCCGGAAATCTTTCGGAATCCAATTTGAATATTACGTTCACTACTAATGTCACAATCCAGTATGATGTTGTTTGTAGAATAAAAGTGTCAATCCAAATGCTGTGAATACTAATGTCTATCAATGTCTATGTCCAAGTTTAATTATGAGAGTTTTAACTTTAGTGTCTGTATATATAGTATTGTCATGGAAAATTCTAGAACACTCTATAATGGAACATTGTGGAAAATCCTGGAAAGTTACAACGGAAGTTTCTGGAATAACGTAGAAGTTTAAGTTACGCATCTTTTATCAGGATCATTCTAGAAAGTTCCAATCATTCATAAACTGCACAGTTATAAAATTATTTGGTAAACAACTATCAGGCCATACAACACAAATTAGGCCAACATAAATAAACATAATAATTACAATATCATAACACCTCCCCCCTTAAAAGAAGTTTTAGTGTAACAAAAACTTATCATGAACAATATGAACAAAAATACATAATATATACAAAGTGATTTAATAAGCTCTAGATAAAGCATCAGCTATTACATTATCTTTACCCTTAATATGTTTTACAATTACATCATATTCCTGTAACAATAAACTCCACCTAGTCAACCTCTGATTCTTGTTTCTCATTTTATGCATGAAGGTGAGAGGATTATGATCAGTATAAACAAGAATAGGATATACAGTGGGATTCAAATATACATCAAAATGTTGAAGTGCTGACAACATTGCAAAACACTCTTTTTCAATAGTTGAATAATTTTTCTGATGTTTATCTAATTTCTTAGAAAAATATGATATAGGTTTTTCAACATTATCATCCGTCTCTTGATATAAAACAGCTCCTATTCCTACATCGCTTGCATCAACGGCAAGTTTAAATTGTTTTTCAAAGTCTGGAGTAATCAGAACTGGACTATTAATTAAAAGTGATTTGCTATTTTCAAAAGCTTTTTGACAATTTTCACTCCAGATAAATTTAGAATCTTTTCGTAAAAGATGAGTCAATGGTTGAACAACAGTAGCAAAATTTGAACAGAATTTCCTGTAAAATCCTATCATGCCTAAATATCTCATAAGTTGTTTTCTATTTGTAGGAGGTGGAAATTTGGAAATAGCTTCCACTTTAGCCATAATAGGTTTTACTTGACCTTGGCCAACTGTATGACCTAAATAATCAACAGTGGCCTGACAAAATTCACTTTTACCAAGATTAACAGTCAAATTTGAATATGACAATCTATCAAAAGTATCATACAAATGTGTTAAATGCTGTTCCCAGCTATCACTACATACAATAAGATCATCAATATAAGCATAACAACAGTCTAAATCTTTTATAACATTATTGATCATTCTTTGAAATGTAGCTGGAGCACTTTTCATGCCAAATGGCATTACAGTATATTGAAATAAGCCATCTGGTGTAACAAAAGCTGATATTTCACGAGCTCTCTGTGTCAATGGAACTTGCCAATAACCTTTCAATAAATCAAATTTGCTCACAAATTTTGCTTGACCAATATTGTCAATACAATCGTCTATCCTTGGAATCGGATAGGAATCAGATTTTGAGACTGAATTTACTTTTCTGAAATCAGTCACGAAACGAAAAGTTTTATCTGGTTTTGGCACCAGGAGACAAGGAGAGCTCCATTCACTGTTACTCGGCTCAATAATATCATTGTCAAGCATATATTTAATTTCTTTTCTCATAACTTCAAGTTTGAGTGGATTGAGCCTGTAAGGATGTTGCTTAATTGGAGAAGCATCTCCTACATCAACATCATGACAAACAGCAGTAGTTTTGTTTGGCACATCTGGAAAAAGATTTTTAAAGAAAATACCAAAGCTTTTATTTCTTCTCTACGATCAAAAGACAGATGTGCAAGTTTTGAATCTAAATTTGACAAAATTTCTGAATTTTTCAATCTAACTGTCTCTTCCATAGTTTTAGAACTAAAAGGTGGTTCAATTACATCTGGTTTGTCATGATTGTTCTCAAATTTAACCATGCCTAAAGTGGCAACTGGTTTACTATCACATAGAACATTAGTACGCTCAAAATATGGTTTTAACATATTAATATGACACACTCTATTTTGTTTGCGCCGACCTGGAGTTTTTACAATATAATTCAAATCATTAATTTTACTCTCTATTGTATAAGGACCACAATATTTAGCCTGTAAAGGATGTCCAGGGACTGGCAAAAATACAAGTACCTTATCACCAGGCTCAAAAACTCTATCCCTGGCATCTTTATCATACCAAATTTTCATCTTGTTCTGTACATTTTTTAAGTTTTTCTGAGCAATTTGACAAGCAGTATACAATTTTTCTTTAAATCTAGATACATAGTCTAAAAGATTCAAGTCAGTATGTTCAGTAAGCCACTTTTCCTTAATCAATTTTAACGGTCCCCTTACAGTATGGCCAAATACCAACTCAAAGGGACTAAATCCAAGGGATTCTTGAACAGCCTCTCGGACTGCAAAAAGTAGAAAGTGAACTCCATCATCCCAGTCTCTGTCAAATTGAAGACAAAAAGTTCTAATCATGTTCTTCAATGTTTGATGAAAACGTTCTAAGGCACCTTGAGATTCTGGATGATAAGCACTTGATCTGTACTGAGCAATCCCTAACTGGTATACGACTTGCTGAAATAAACCTGACATGAAATTTGATCCCTGGTCGGACTGTATAGACTTAGGAAGTCCTACTAATGTGAAAAATTTGATCAAAGCTTTGACGATAGTAGGTGTCTTAATATTTCTGAGCGGAATAGCTTCTGGAAAACGAGTGGATGTACACATGATTGTCAATAAATACGCATTTCCAGTTTTGGTCTTTGGTAAAGGTCCAACGCAGTCAATTAGAACTCTGCTGAAAGGTTCGTCAAAGGCTGGAATAGGCAGAAGTGGTGCTGGTGGTATTTTCTGGTTAGGTTTACCAACAACCTGGCATATATGGCATGATTTGCAGTATTCTGCGACATCATTTCGAAGTCTGGGCCAGTAGAAATGCTGCAATATCTTAAGGCAAGTCTTCCTTATACCTAAGTGTCCAGCCAAGGGGGTGTCGTGGGCAAGACCAATAATTTCTTGCCTATAAACTTTAGGCACCACCACTTGGTATACCACTCTCCATTCCTCCTCTGGGGTAGCATCAGGAGGCCTCCACTTCCTCATTAAAATACTGTCCTGATGGTAATAGCATTCGGCCACTTTGTCTGCTTCCTCCTGTGGTTGAGCCCTCTGGCTGAGCTGAAGAACCTCAGGGTCTTTATGTTGTTCTTCGAGTAAATTATTTCGGTCTAATGAATGGCTGTTTACATCTGGCCATGGCATAATAACATTTTTGTTAACACTAGGTGGTTTTATAATAGCCTTTTCTGAGTTACCAGGATCTTCAATATCAGCTATAAAAGTGTCAGAAAGGTCCATGTAATCAAACTGGTCTTCTTGCAAATTCTCATCTTGTTGTTTTCTAGCCATCGCCCTAGTAACAACACAAGCTGGATACAATTCAGCATCATCTTCAGGTGATTTAACATCCACCACTGGTTCACTGGTAACAATTGGTTCAGCAACCACTTTGTTCCTAGCTAGATCATTTCCTAGCAATAATGTAACACCCTCTACAGGGAGATTAGGACGAACACCTACAATAACTGGTCCAGTTATCAAATCTGACTTCAGATAAATACGATGGAGAGGAACATCTATACAACCCAACTCTACACCTTGTAACAAAACGGAGGCACCAACAGAAGTCTTCTCGGACAAAGGCAACACACCTTCTAACAATAAAGACTGAGAAGCTCCAGTGTCCCGTAAAATCTTAATAGGCTGAAGAGTGGTATCATCAACAATAGAAATAAACCCATCAGACATAAAGGGTTTATATTCCTCCATGTAATCACAAAAACTGGACTTAAAAGCCTGACTCGCAGGACATTCCAATGTACTGGTAATATAAGGTGTCGTACAAGCACTGGTCTTTGGCTTATTATCTCGTTCATTCTTCTTCTGGAGTCTAAAACAATCAGCCATCAGGTGACCAATCTTCTTACAATAAGCACAAGTCAGTGACTTCTTCTCAAAAGTATCAAATTTTGGACTAGACATATTATAACTGGACTGACTCTTATTCTGTGAAACAGGCTTACTATCAGTATGCTCAGTGCTTTGATTTTTGTAATTTCCACTGGAAGTATTAACATTTTGACCCTTGAAACTTCTTTTATGTGAAAGAGTATAATTATCTGAAATAACAGCTACATCATGTATTGACTCAACAGTTTTGTCGTCTAAATGTGTTTTTAAGTCTAAATGAACACATTGTTTGAACTCTTCTAATAACATCAATTGTCTTAGGTTATCAAAATTGTTATCTGTTTTCTTTGACGTAAGCCATTTATCAAATAGATCTTCTTTTTCCCGAGCAAATTCCACATATGTTTGTGAATCAAACTTTTTATAAGATCTAAATTTCTGTCTATATGCTTCTGGTACTAGCTCATAAGCTTTCAAAACTTCCTGTTTTACCGTGTCATAATCAGAACTTTTTTCTGATGGAAGTGCGGAATAAATTTCAGCGGCCTTACCCTCAAAAACACTTTGCAGCATCGTAGTCCAATATGGTTTCGGCCATTTCAAATTATTTGCAATTTTCTCAAACTGTGGAAAATATTTATCAACTGTTTTTTCACAAAATTTCGGAACCAAACGTATATTTTTTGCTGCATCAAAATAATCTGATTTCGACTGGACGTTAGTGTTATTTTCCTCTTTGCCAATTTCAATTTTCATTTTTTCCATCTCTAGCCTTTCCCTCATTTCAAGTTCTTTTAATTTTAATTCAAGTTCTTTTAATTTAAATTCATCTTCTTTTTCTTTTTTATCCATTTCCAACCTTTCCTTCATTTCAAGTTCTTTTATTTTCTCTGTCTCCTTCATTTCCAGTTCTTTTAATTTAAGTTTATGTTCTAATTCAAGCTGCTTTAATTTAAAGGCGTCAACGTTTTCGACCTTAAGATCAAGAGCCTCTTCACCTAAAATTTCTGATTCAACTAATTTGTCTATAACCAAATTTTTTATAACTTGTTTTCTCATAGATACTTTAAAAACTAATTTCAGTTGTTTAGCAAGCAACACTAATTCCTCTTTCTTTAAATTATCAAAACTCTCCAGGTCTGGCGTTTTCAAAAATTTACCAGCATCAAATGCCATTTTGTAGAATTTTGTTGGCTAGTTATAATACAAATACTAAACAAATTTTGAATAAAATATTTTTAAGATCCCAGGACGAGCCCCCAATTTCTGTTACGGCCAGAAATCGCCTTTAAATTGTAGCCAACAAAAGACACAAATCAATAGTAAAATTTAACAATATTTAATATACAAAAGTTTACAAAAGGTATTACACAAATATTACTGTTAACTTAACTGTCAAAATATGAGTCCAATCTGTTATCTTTATCTGTATCCGGAAATCTTTCGGAATCCAATTTGAATATTACGTTCACTACTAATGTCACAATCCAGTATGATGTTGTTTGTAGAATAAAAGTGTCAATCCAAATGCTGTGAATACTAATGTCTATCAATGTCTATGTCCAAGTTTAATTATGAGAGTTTTAACTTTAGTGTCTGTATATATAGTATTGTCATGGAAAATTCTAGAACACTCTATAATGGAACATTGTGGAAAATCCTGGAAAGTTACAACGGAAGTTTCTGGAATAACGTAGAAGTTTAAGTTACGCATCTTTTATCAGGATCATTCTAGAAAGTTCCAATCATTCATAAACTGCACAGTTATAAAATTATTTGGTAAACAACTATCAGGCCATACAACACAAATTAGGCCAACATAAATAAACATAATAATTACAATATCATAACAAGTTTCTAATCTCAAAATGGTGTTTTTCCTGTATAATCCATACAAAATGTGTCATTTTGTCACAACCTTAGTTTAGCTTGAGAAATTGCGCGGTGACCTTTCATTTTTATGATATTTTTTTTAATTTATATCGAAAGATACTACGCTATGGCAGAGTATAAACCAAAAAATTCTATCATTTTTATTTTAGATTTGCATACCAAGTAAGTTTCATATAAGTTTTGTCTCGTTATTTGGCAGAAAGAAGCAATCCTTATTTCAAGAAAATATCCCATATTTTGCACATACTGAATAAGTTAAAATAAAATCAAAAGTCTTAATGTTTCAGTAACCTTGCGGTTTTTCTACATGACAAATTTTTAATTTATACGGAAACAATCATTGACTTAATTTCTTCTTTATTTAACGGACTTACGAGTTTCTAACATTTCTCTACCAACCAACAAAAGGTTGATATCGTCTTGTCATAAGCTTTTAAACAATATGTATTTGTAAGTTCGATTATGCACACGTATAATGTGAACAGTCTTCCTGTTTCTATATCACGAATAACATCAATTCAACATGACACATTTCAAACATCTTCAAAGACGCGTTTGGGGACTTTCCAGATGTACATGTAAACTACTAATTTGATCAAATTGAACTAAATATCAACATGGTCTCCGTCTCGCTTTAAAATTACCTTTTTATAGGTCACATGGAATTCATTTGGATGTTTGATGTATTTAATACAAACCAGAAGGTTTAGATGAGAATTGTTCTCATTCTGACAGATTAAGCAAATTACTGTCTTCAAGTCATTATTACATTGTTCCTATTTGAACATAATTTGAGCCATGTCTGATAGAAATCGACCTTATGCCAAAAAATCTCAATTTGAGTTTTGTTCATAATTATTTTGCTGATAGTCATACAATTTGAGTACAAAAACCGTTGTACTCTAACTTTTTTTTTTTTTTTTTTTTAAAGTTTCGCCTTTCAAGGTTTTGACAGATACATATATTTAATATTAGATCTCACGACAACGTCGTGAAATAAACGATATCGTGCATTAATTCAAATTTGGATCGGCCCTTTTATCGTAATAAAGAGAGACATGACAACATACATTTGTATACAATATTTAATTTAATTTAAAAGATTGTTACAATGAAGCAATACATGATTCTCAAGTTTTCAATCCACCTTTGACTAGTATATGTAAAAGAGGGACGATAGATACCAATCAAACTCATAAATCTAAAAAAAATGACAACGGCATGGCTAAAAATGAAAAAGACAAAAAGACAGATAGTACACATGACACAACATAGAAAACTAAAGAATAAACAACAGGAAGCCCACAAAAAACTAGGGGTGATTTCAGGTGCTCCGGAAGGGTAAGCAGATCCTGCTCCACATGCGGCACCCGTCGTGAATATGAGGGATATTGTCGGTTGCCCGTGGCGCAGCCGGTAGAGGGAGACCAAATTCATCAGCATACCGCTTGATAAATGTTATCGTATTTTCAATCACTTCAAATGAATGTCCTTGTTAAATTTCTTCCACGAAGACCATGTGATCGAGGGGTTACGGCATTTGCATTTAAGTAATGTTTTAAACTTTTAAATTCACTCCTCCCAATGTTATAAATATTTCTCGATGTGAAATCGCATATCTCAACTCCTTGAAAAGAAAAGAATATCGGTATTAATCGTTTCCGTTCTCCCTTTCTCCTCTGAAAACCCAGCCTGTTATTTCTAAGTTTTCTAATTTTTAAAGCAAGTATATGTCACGCTATGCTTTTGTAAATTTATAAACAAATAACGATACATCATAGGCCTTTTCTCTGAATGTGGAAAGCTTTGAAAAACATTTTTTTGTACAATTACACTCGGTAGCATATAGAGCATTTATTCGAAGTCGGGAAGGATCCTCTAATTCATCATTTTGATTATTAGAACATGTATTTTCCGATTGATCTTGAATGACGGAAGTGGAATAAAATTCCCGGGCCCAAGCTTGAATTGTGTCACATGCATTTTCAATATCAAATTCGGCATTTTCAATATCGGAATCGCTGTTGTAAGACAGATTCAGTTCATTATTGCTTGATGTCAAAACCTCTGGTATTGACCCTATGTATTGTTCAAAATAGGCAACTGCTTCTTTTTCTAGTTCTTCGCATCCTATGGTTTTGAACCAGTCCATATCCAAAAATTTACTACAACATTAAAAAGATATGAAACTAAAGGCAAATTGAACAAGGAGAATTTTTCTATATGACTGGTTGTCGCGCTTTGCACCATTAGAGATCACTAGTGATTTGTGAGAGTTAGATCAAAACCTCAAATACTATCTATTTAAATTATAGTAGTTAACGTTTCAAAATAAACGTTTTTTTAGATGAAATTTTGGTTTATCAATTATTAATATGACATCACAGTTTACATCTTTCAAAATTGTTACCTTTATCACGCAGACGAACGGACGGACTCAAAATTGTAAGACCCAGGGATACATAGATCGGGAATTTAATTGACCGAATACTAACTTTAAAATTGTCGGGATATGAAAAAGGAGGTTTAAAAGGTTTTCATTTGAAAGTTATTCGTTTTCGAAATACATGTTCACATGTTTTATGCAAATGTTTTCCTCTTTCTTTCAATTTCTAAAAAGAAATGTTATTGAACATAAATTACACGCAAAACATTTCTAAATTTTTGAATAGATAAGAACAGATAAATTGCACGCAAATAGTACAAAAAATCCAACTAGAGCACGTCTTGGTCTTTGTTCAATATTGTATATTTGTGCTGTTGTTTTATTTCAGATTTTCAAAAACGCTCCGGTACAATGATATGAATAACATATGACTTATTTTTGTTTTTGCTCGTGTCACTGTGTGTAGCAATGTTTTGCAATTCAGCACAAATTTCGTTTAAGACTACCAGAAATAGTTTTTCAGCTTATACTTTTAGTAGTTTAAACTTAAAGTTAAACTTTAGATAAGCTTAAGAATTGTATACAATTATTTTTTAAGACAAGTGTTATGCCACTGAACGAAATGAAAATAAATTTTACTTGAATAAAATAGATAGTTCTTTCACTTTGTATAAAATGTAAAAATAGATCGTGAACGTAAAAACATTTCAATATATAGAACTTATTAGGAAATACAAAACAATGTATTCCTGTTATCCAAAACTGATACTAAGGCTGAGAAATGTGTTATTTAGAAAAGGACAGAATTCAGGAACATTTTCTATCAAAGCATACGACACGCGACACGCAGGTGACGGTTCCCAGATAATTTGGAAATGTTTATGTCGGACCGGATAAAGTGGTTATCAGCATTTTTTACTAAATTTATCAGAAATAATATACTGGTTTTGTCCTATATGTTTGGAATACGTTAGCTAAAGGCCCGATTTAATCAGATTAACATTGTATGGTTTCCCCGTATATTGTTTGTTACAAATTTCATACAAAACCCCACTAAAAAAAATTGCGAAGGCATATTATTTTGGATTTTTACGATTACGGAGTTAAAAGACGCAGAATCGTCTAAAGTATACTAGTTTAATTTGTCATAGTTTTGTCGTCCATTACTTTTTTTTCTTATGATATGAACATGTATAATAGTGTTTCGTTGAAATACATAAGAAATTTCTGAACAAAAACAATACTGGTTATATTACCAAAAATTGAAAAGGCTTTACAACAAAAATCTACCCAAATAAATAAATATAAAAAACAATTCTGCTTCTATTTGTATCTAGTACATTAAAATCAGACCAGAAATGTCCCCGCAATATTTTTTTTGAAGAAAACGTAGTTTTGATAGAGAGCGACATGTTATCTGCTTTTATAATGCAACAAACTACTTGTATGCAAACTTGTATCGGTTTGAGGTCGAGTTGCATAAGGTCGATGTCTTTCCGTCAAACATTAACAACTATAGGTCACCGACCGGCCTTCAACAATGAGCAAAGCTTATACCGCATAGTCAGCTATAAAAGGCCCCGATAAGACAATAAAAATCTATTCAAACGAGAAAAATAACGACCTTATTTATGTAAAAAAATTAACGAAAAACAAATATGTAACACATAAACAAACGACAACCACTGAAATACAGGCTCCTGATTTAGGACAGGCACATTTGAAAAAGGCTTAACTAATCAGATAGACACAAATACAAGTGGACGTGGCCGGGTACTTATTCATCCCGACACAAAAAGACACAATGAACAGATCTGATAGTACTCGCAGTTATCTGACAGCTAGTTCAAAGCCACTAACAATTAATAAAAAAAAATCATGCCTCTTAGACTAAGCAATCAATAAGTACACATCCTACATACAATGGATTAAGTGTAAAGACGTCATAAGCAGCCAGAGAAAAAAAAACATGACCTTGTGCAATGCCATATTACAGGTATCGAAAGATTGTAGATCCATGAAAATATATATGTATTTAACATACTAGTAATATTTAGTTTTTGTACTAATGCGGCGTAAAGCAACCAACAATCAATCAATCAATTTAATCTACTGATAACAAAATCAATATTTATACCAATAAAAACAATATTCAATGATCTTATAACAGTTTTGAAAATTTAACCTTTTAGTATAAGTTTATTTAAAGAAGTAACAAGTTTACATGGAACATTTCTAAATTTTCGTGCACGGTTAACAACATTTCCGTAAAAATGAGGATGTGCTATCCCGTCTCAAATAAGTTTTCTGCAGGTACAACCAAACTTCAAAACCAAATCTTTATATCTATGGAAAAATTTAGTAAAGGTTTTAAGTAATTTATGGTAACGATATCCCTGGTTTAATAATTTTTTTTTTTTTTTTATTCAACAACAGTATTGCTCGCTGTTAACAATTACTCCACTGACACAGCTATCTCAGTGAAGGTCCCTGTTTCATTAGTACCAGAAGTTCAGGGATTCTTCAGGTAGATAAACTGCATATTGTTAGTCGTTTACAAAATATTATAAATATTACATCAATATAGATAAATAATGCTATTCTAATTATATTAAAGTATTTATATTATATAGTCTTATTTTCGGAAAATTTTCATAGTTCATCCGAGTTTGGGATGACTTCTATCAGTTTCCATGTGTTTCCGGATAACGGGTTTTTCAATCAATATCGAAAAAGATTGTAATTATCTTTGATCTACATCATTATCATATCAGGTAAGACAGCTATAATTTGAAAGAATAATAGTCGTACGGTAATCAAAGAACAACTATGCTGTTTTTTGGTTTTTTTTTTGTAATGTATAATGCCTCGTACCAGATTATAATATAAATATTGTAATTAATGTCTATCAAGCATCATAAATAAATACAAAATTAGATAATAAATTAATTAATACACAATGATAACTTTACCAACCATGTTATCAGTTCAAACAATTCAAATACACTTAAATAATTTTCCTAATATTCCTTTTCTTTCATGGTTAAAAAAATTGTTTTGTAGAACGAGCCTATTTCTAAACTCAGTTTTAAAAACAGAAAATACATTTATCTTCTTTGTTCTAAACTCTGACAAATAGTGTATTTTGTGAATTGAAAATATAATAACTGTAAGAAAAAAATTAATATCATAATATTCTATATCATTTATTTTGTAACCCCAAATCAAATTTTTTAGTGTTAAAATGTGTTTTCCAAGTTTAACTTTTTCTAACAGATTAAATATGTCTTTCCAAAATTTATCAAGAAAATGGCATGTAATAAAAAAGTGTTCATAATCTTCTGTAATATTACAGTGATTACAGTTTGAGTTTTGGCATATTTTCCATTGTTTTAATAAAACTTTGTTTGGAAGAATAAAATGTAATAGTTTCCATCTGAACATTTTTAATTTATTTTCTTTCAAATAATTATGAACAAATTTAAGTATGTTTTGAGCTTTATTTTCTATGTTTTCAAAATTTAGTAGTCTCTTCCATTTGTAAAAGCCAACTGGTATTTCTTTATCTTGTTCTAATAGTATTTTGTAAATTTTACTTGTTTCTAATTTATTTATATTTTGTTTAAAGTTATCTTTGTCATAAATATACACAACATTATCTGTTAGTACATTAGTTGTTCTTGAACATTTTTCAGCTAATATTTTAACCCATTCTTTTGGTATAGCTTTTTTTAATTTTAAAAATTCAGTAATCCAGTTTGTCTTTTTATTAAGCTTTTGTCTAATAAATCTTTCTGTTATATTTCCAGATTCATCTATGATATCATTTATGTATATTATGTTGCTATCTATCCAGTTTTGGAATAATAATGTTTTTTCTTGAAATTTTATCCACTGATTTCCCCAAATAACTTGTTGGCGGATTAGTCTGTAGATTTTTGGGTATTTATTATTATTATTTTTGTTCTTGATCCAAACTTTGATTATATCAAGATAAAACTCTGGTATCTTTTTTATATCTGGTATTGAATTTATACTATCCAGATTCATTTGCAATATAAGAAGATTATTTCCAAATTTGTTTAAATAAAATTTTGGTATTACCGTCCAGTTTAAGAATTGCTCTGCATTTAATCTTTTAATCCAACCTATTTTTATTGTTTCTATGTATTTCTCTAAATTAATCATTTTTAATCCCCCATTTAATTTGTCGTAACTTAGTACGGAGCGTTTAACTTTTTCTGTTTTGTTATTCCATAAAAATTCATATATCATTTTTTTAAACTGGTTTAAATACTCTTTATCTATGGTTGAGACAGATGCTAAAAATGTAATATTAGGAATAATTAATGATTTAGTAACTGTTATCCTTCCTATCATGGTTAAGTTTCTCTTTTTCCAATTAAGAATAATTTTTGCTGATTTTTCTAAAAGTTTTTCTGCATTTAATCTTTGACACTCTTTTTTATTATGACCAAAATATATACCTAGGCTTTTTACAGGTATATTTGTCCAGTTAATATTTTCATGTTTATCTTTGCAGTTTTTTTGCTTCCCAAGCCAAACACCCTCAGTTTTAGCTCTGTTTAATTTCAAACCTGACAATGTTCCAAATGTTTCAATCATATTAAGTGCTTTTGAAATGTCTTGTTTTGTTCTAAGAAAAAGAGTGGTATCATCTGCTAGTTGACTAATTTTTAATGTGTGAGTTTTGCCATCAAGTTTAATTTCAAAGCCTTTGAGGTCATGATCTTGTCTGATCCTACATGCTAAAATTTCAACAGCAATTACAAAAATTATCGCACTGCATGGGCACCCTTGCCTAATCCCACGAAAAATGCTTATAGGTTTTGAAATCCAACCATTGTTTATAACTGAGCTTTTAATATCAGTATATAGAACTTTAATCCATTTCAACATTGAACTTTTAAATCCAAATTTTTTTAAAGCTAAAAACATGAAATCCCACTCTAAAGAATCAAAAGCTTTAGAGAAATCTAAGAAAAGAAGAGCTCCCTCTATGTTGAATTTTTCTGCAAAATCAATGATATCTTGAATTTGTCTAATGTTATATCCAATATATCTATTTTTTACATACCCATTTTGATCCCCATGAATAATTTGTGGTAATATTTTACTAATTCTTTGTGCTAATGACTGAGCTACAATCTTTGTATCTACATTTAATAATGTTATTGGCCTATAGTTATCTAAAGATAGTGGGTCATTTTTTTTTTATGTAGAAGGGAAATAACTCCTATTTTTTGTAAATTAGTTAACTCCCCTTTTTCATATGAAAAATTGAATGTATTAACAGCAAATTCTTTCAGATCTTCCCAAAATATCTTGTAAAACTCTACACTTAAACCATCAATGCCTGGGGCTTTATTGAGTTTCATTTTAAATAGAGATTCTGTGCATTCCTGGATACTTAATAGACCTTCCATACTTTCACTTTCTTTATTGGTTAATTTATGATCAATTTCTGTATTCATAATGTAATCTTTAATATAAGTTATGTTAGGGTTTGAACTTTTGTATATATCTTGATAAAATTCTCTTTCAAGTTGCAATATTTTTGTAGGATCTCTGTGTATCTCCCCATCTTTATCTTTAAGGGCTGTTATTGTTTTTTTTGTTTGCCTAGATTTTTCTAATCCTAAAAAGAATTTTGTATTTTTTTCCCCTTCTTCCACCCACTTAATTCTAGATCTAATTTGTGCCCCTTTAGTTTTCGCTTCATATAAATTACTAAGTTTGTTTTCTAATTTATTGATTTCATCATTGAAATAGGCAATAACATCTTCTTGGCACTTCAAATTTATACATTCATTTAATTTTTTAAGTTTATTTTCTAAAATGTTTATTTCTTTTACATTGTTTTGTGCTTTCCTTTTACAGAATGCTATAGTATAGTCTCGCACCTCTGTTTTAAAGAGATCCCATTGAAGCCCAACGTCGTTGGTAAGTAATACTTTACATTCATACTGTTTTATAAGTTTTTTAATTATGTTTTGATACTCATTATTTTCTAAAACACTATTATTTATTTTAAAATATCCTTTTCCTTTTTGTTGTGATCTACAGTTTATCATAAGAGATATTGCTTGATGATCTGTATGGGTTATAATGGCTGGTCTTATGTCTGTTGGTTCTTTTTGAGTTCGTATTTCAGGACAGGTTAAAAAGAAATCAATTCTTGATGCTTCATTGATGTTATTTTTCCTTCTCCAAGTAAATTGTATTTTTTTACCATGTATTTCTCGCCATATATCACTTAACTTATGCGATTTTATTAAAGATTTTAAGCTGGGTACAGCTTTTTTTTCTTTAAAGGACTTTTTTGACATATTATGCTTGTTGTCTATATTAGTTAAGGTGTCATTCATGTCTCCTCCTATAATGACCATTCCTAAGCTATTTTTAGTTATAACATCTTTAACTTTTTTAAAGAAGACATTTCTTTTTTTGGGTATGTTTGGTGCATAAATATTTACCAAGGTATATATACTGTCTTCAATTTCAATATTTAAAAGGATTAACCTGCCTTCTTCATCTTGAAATTTATCTATAAATTTACAATCTATCTCATTATTTATGAAGATTGAGACTCCTTTTGATTGTGAGGTTCCAAAGCTGTGATATTGTTGACCTTTAAATTCATATTCTAAATTTACTTTCAATTTGTCTGTAAAATGACTTTCCTGTACAAATAATATGTTACATTTTTGATACTTTATCCACATATATAATCTTTGTCTTTTCTCTTTTGCACCAAGACCCTGACAATTTAAGGAGCAAATATGTATTTTTTTTGTCATAATTTTCTTATTAAAATTGGTATGTGTTTAAAATACTGGCATGTTAACATATTCAAGCTAATAAATTCCTGTATGACAATACAGATGCATATATATATATCAAATAAACTCAAATCTATATAAAGTATTTGTTCTATACATACATGTATTTTAGAACATGAATTAATATCTTCTATATAAAATGAGCAGTATCTTTTGTGTAAACATGTACTAAATTTGACAAGTAATATTAAGCAATATAAAATTGTCTGCTTATATTCCTTTAGGTATGATATATTCATTTCATTCTTTTGATTAGTGATGCATTTTAATAATACATTTTTTGGAAACATATTTTCTTGGTTCAATAAATAGCACGTCTTGTTTTCTTTTTTCAGCTGCCTAACGACCTTGACACTGATAAAGGCTTGGCATGAATAAAAACAGTGATCGAATATCGTGGAATCGAACTGCTTGTAGCTGTGTTTATAGAATATGACATACGTGGATTTAATTTGAAAGAAACTGGATGTATTATGTGAATAGTGAAAGATAATAATATCACCTGGAATGTACTTAGCAATCGTCGAGATTATTCTATTTTTAGAATTGGAATGTATTTTCAACAAATTAGTTATCAACAGAAAATCCCTTTGCGTAGCTGATAAGTGAGACATAGTTATTGACAAATGGACATCTTTAATTAAACAATATAAAGAGAATGTCCTATGTGTAATCAAGCATTTGAACATGTAATGTTCTATAAATAGATTGTACAAAATGTGTGATATCAGAACTTTAAGTCTGATGAATATGACAATAAATAATAGATATGAATATACTGTTTTGGACTTGTATTTATATTTACATTTCTGAATTCTAATATCTTGAATTATATCAAATAAATATTCTGTATTATAATTGCTGTTATTATTCATACATGACTCAATGTGAGGCGATTTATATACAAATTCATTCTTTTTGTATCTTGTGTTACATTTAACTATTTCATATTTTCTAGTTTCATGAATATTCATCCCTGAATGTATGTAATCATTTATTACATCACACTCATTTTTTTTTTCATTTTTTACTTGGTTTAATAATTTACCAGTAATACATAGGTTGCGTTCGTTAAAATCAAAAATGTCACAACAGACACGGGCATAGCGAACAAGTGAGGCCCCTAATTGGGGGGTCCTAGTAATCACATAATCACCATTTTTTGCCAATATAATCACATAATCATTAAATATTTGCTTATCTTTAGTAATCAAATAATCATAAACTAAAAATACAGTCCTAGGTAATCAAATAATCATGAAATATTTGGCTTAATAATCAAATAATCATTAAAAAAACGGCCAAGTAATCACATAATCAAAAACCCCATGAGGGCCCTCACAAGTTGTGAAATATAAACACCGTAAGATGGTGCCAAAGGAACATCACCATCTAAAAATGGAAAATTAACAATAGTGAACGAAAAATCGTCTCTTTTGTCGTACATTTTAGGGTGTAGATTCCTGTTTATAACCGAAATATCTAAATCCAGGGAAGAGCAGTTTTTACCGAATACACTTGATTTATTTAAAGTAATTTCTTTGGAGTACGGATCTTTACTGAGTTTAGTCATAAACTGTGATTCGTAACAGTACAAAAACAAGTCTGCTATTAAAGGGGCACAAATGTTAAAAGGACATAATAATTTCCTTTTATTAGATAGAATTTGTATTAGTTTATAAACAACTTTTGAAGTTTCGTGTACATGATGTAGTCAATTGAAAAACACATTTCGAATGGTTCAATAAATGTCGAAGTGCTTTAATTTGTAAATGGTTTTCAATAAATGTCGAAGTGCTTTAATTTGTAAATGATTTTCAATAAATGTCGAAGTCAGTAGCCTGTAATTCAGTGGTTGTCGTTTGTTTATGTGTTACAAATAATTTAGTTTTCTCGTTTGAATTGTTTTACATTGTCTTATCGGGGCCTTTTATAGCTGACTATGCGGTATGGACTTTGCTTATTGTTGAAGGCCGTAAGGTAACATAAGGTTGTTAATGTCTGTGTTATTTTGATCTTTTATGGATAGTTGTCTCATTGGCAATCATACCACATCTTCTCTCTGATATTTGCATTTTGAAGGTTTTTTTTGTTTGTTTTGTATTTATTTTACAATATTGGAAGTAATTAGCAAAATAAAGTCTAGGGGCAATTTTCTAATTATAAAGATACCAAAGAGAAATAACCCTTAAAAAAACCCAACATCCTGCCAAAAATGGAAATCTAAAAAATAAAGACACAATTAAATAAATAACGGAAATAATTGAAACGACCACTCCCCTCGTACAATATATTTACCATTACAACAAAAAACACTTAGCCACATTTCAACATTCGAATCTGTAAATGTAAGATTAAATTAATGGGAACGTAAATAAACATGAATTTGTGTTTGTAAAAGTTTTTTTCTTTTCTGTTTACAGAAAAAAAAATGGAACAAGGTAAGATTTTACTCCTTAAAAATTCAGTTGTTATGTGACTGTTTTGTTGTCGATTCCTGCACAGAACGAAACATATTTAGGTTATTTTCTGAAGGTGGCAAGAAAAGAAATCAAGTTAATTAGAATATTTGAAATTTCATTCGGTATTATACGATGATGACTGATGTACTCATATTTTTACTATTTTATTTATTGTGTCTAATTATTTTATGCATCAATGTAAATATAACGGAATTTGACGAGACTGTCATTAAAGTGAGGGTTTAGCGATATGGAACCAGGTTTAATCCACCATTTATACATTTGAAAATGCCTGTACATGTACCAAGTCATATGACAGTTCTTGTCCATTCGTTTTTGATAGGTTTTGTTATTAGATTTTGCCATGTGATTACGGACTTTCCGAATTGATTTTCCACTAAGTTCAGTATTTTTGTGAATTTACTTTTTTCATAACCTGTTTCTTTAATGTACAAAAAATCATTGTAAAATGATTATCGCTATATTAGTGTTGAGGGCTAATAGCATTGTTCTCAAGTTGCTTTTAATAGATTGAAAACATAAAACGAATTCATTTTAATCATCTCTTAGTATTTGGCATTTTTTTGGAATTTTAGGTCCTTAATGCTCCTTAACTTTGTTTAGTTTTACAATCATCTTGATCTTAGCGTCACTGATGAGTCTTATGTAGACGAAACGCGCGTCTGGCGTAGAAAATTATAATCCTGGTACCTTTGATAACTATTAGTCAACTAAAGTTCAAAAACTGTATAAAATGTTCAACTGCTGTAAATTTTATATTTAGTTTACTACATTTATCATGCAGTGTCGTGTTCAATACAGTAATGAAAATGCTAAACTCTACTTACAGAAACTACTTGCAGCTGCTGAGGATGGACAATTAATTGATGTGAAACGATACATTAAAAAAGGAGCGAATTTAGAATGTAGAGGAAAAGTAAGAAAATTAACTGAAGAAATATATTTTATGATAGTATTATAAATATGGTGAAGTAATCAAAAGTGCTAGTAATTCCTGACACAAATCAGTATAGAATTTCGTTGAACTGTCTATTTGAATATAAAATAGCTCTAGAGCTATTTTATATTCAAATAGATAGTTCAACGTAATTCAAGTCAATAAGTAATCTACATTTGGTAGTTAGGAAATTTCAATTCTTTTACAACTTTAATTTACAAAAACAATGATGGTAATGCTATTCGTTGCTGATAAAAAAGAAAACTTTGATGAAAGTACAAATTATCAAGACTAATGTTGTAACCCGACAGAATTTACACAGCACTGATAGCTTTAGAAAAAAAAAACAGAATAAAAAAAAACTATGACAGCGAAAGTAAACCCATTTGAATGAAAAAATTATGATAAAAAAAATTATTCATTTTTTTTAACCAGAATTTCAATTTTGTGTAACAGCATGTTTCGTCTAAAACAGTATCATTAGAGTCGCTCAAATGAAACTAAAGGCTCTTATAAGCCTGTGTTTCTCACCTTCATCTTCAACAATGGCCACTTAGTTTTTGTTAAACATTATCCTTAAATCGTAACAACTCTTTTAAATGTGTAATACCGCCATTGCTTTTCCTGTACTAGTCATTGTTAAATTTGCACTTTTAAAATTTTTTGGCAGACTAAAGTAATATCACAAAAAAACTGAGTTTATCTTTGTTTCGAGTAATGAAATACTTGGCATGAGGAAAGCTTAATCCTGTCCAGTACCATAGAAAAAACGTCAAATGACTTTTCATTGCATATGAGACAATGACCATCACTGGAAGCAAACCAATCAAATTTCCCTCTTATTTAACCCGTGTATAAGCGTTAGTAACAATGTAACTTCAAGTTTCGAAAATGTTCTATAGAAACCACAAATATAAGCATAATTCTGATTTGAAATACCCAAGACATATGTTTATACCCTAAAAATGTTTTACTGCAATGAAATATAGGATTATTTAATAACCTGCAACTGTCAATTTAAAGGGAATTTTTGTTCGACCTGTTTTCGTATACAAACGGCTATGACGTGATTTACCATGATAAGGTGGTATGACACCTTAAGAGTAAACTAACAATTTCTTTCGTGTTAACATATTTGTTGATCATTTCCTACTGATACATTTTCCTGACTAAAGTTTTCATTAAAGTTTTTATGAAAAGTAAACACGAAAATGCAAAAATAATGTGAAACATATCCTTAAAGGGGCAACAACTCTAATAACGAGTCGAATGAAAATTTCTATACATCTATCTGTTACAGTTTTCAATATGATAGGAAAAAATATTGAAAATCATCATTAAAGGACAGTAACTGCTATAAGATTTTGTCTGATAGTGTTTACTTAAATAAACAATAGTGAGAGCTCAACAATCGCAACATGGTTGCTTCAATTAATAATGGTTTTCAAACTATTAGGCAAAACTTGTATTATATACTATTGTTCTATTTTTACCTATGTTAGCCATTATATATCTAAAGGCAGTCGGAGCCATCAGACA
Source organism: Mytilus galloprovincialis (assembly GCF_965363235.1). Classification (NCBI taxonomy): domain Eukaryota; kingdom Metazoa; phylum Mollusca; class Bivalvia; order Mytilida; family Mytilidae; genus Mytilus; species Mytilus galloprovincialis. Next base: position 86,040,355 of record NC_134848.1, read on the forward strand.
TATTCTTCTTAAAATAAGACACCATAAAAGAAAATTTATGGCAAAGCTTAGTAACATTGCGCTTAGTGATTACAGCGGAAGATATTTTTTAAAAGTGAGGACGACTGACGCCGGACGCCAAGTTATGAGATATGTTCATTTGGCTTTTGGGCCAGGTAAGCTAAAAAGTTAAAACATTTCAAATAAATACAAAAGTTGAAAAGCATCAATTATTAATACATCTTTGATGGTGAAACCCTCTAATAAGAAAGACTACTAGTGAAAATTATTAACACATTTAGAAATAGACCTATCTTTAAAAAGTCTAAAATGGCTACCAAATTTAAAACGGCTGCCAACATTATGACTAAGAATATAAACCATCCTGAATTTAGGTGCAAACTGAATCAGCCTAACCAAACAGCTTTTCCAAAGAAAGCATTCACTTGGGTACAGAAACTTCTTAAACAAGACCACACAATGTTCATTATTCACATGATCTATTCTGTAGAAAGTGTCATTCCTTTACTTTAAAGGGATCATTTCTACCAATGTATTTGAATGAGACACTTGACTGCTGGGCGGCTATTTCAAAATGCCGACCATAAAGGATGAGAATGGCTTCAGGTTCTAAGTGTTCATTAGCATCATAACTAACCATGTGCAAAGTTTCTAAGTGGTCAATATATTTATTTGATTGCTGCCACTTATTTAGGATTTTTTTCCTTTAAAGTGATCAATTATTCTTATATCCGCTGGATTAATAAAAAAATAATAAATCAAATGAATGTTCATATTCTAAAATCGGTTGATGACATTATACGGGTTATTTTATTCTGATACATTTCATGATGGTATAATACTAAACTCTAACGGGTGGGAGTATGCTTGATTTTTCATATAATAAAGATATAATCTTTCAATCAGTTTAATTGAGGTTAAGATTTAGCATACCATTAACTGCTAGTAGTTCTTTGTCTTTTGTCAATTTATGAACCAGTGCCATTTTGTGGAGTTACTTTTGTTATTTTTTCTGACATCATCTTTTAAACTTAGTTTAACTGTGCGTGTTCTTTTTTTTAATGCATTGGCTACAGGTATAGGGGAGGGTAGAAATCTCAAAACAACAATTAAATCCCGCCGCGCTTTTGCGCCTGTCACAATAAGGAGCTTCTGGCCTTCATTAAACTTGTATGATTTTTAACGTCAGTTTCTGTTACATATGTCGGAGTTTTTAAGTATGACGTCCAATATCACTGAACTAGTACACATTATGTTTAGGGTCCAGCTAAAGCACGCGTCCTAGCGCTGGATTTTCTCCCTGTATTGAAGACAATTGGTGACCTTTGGTTGTTCTCTGGTCTTTGGTCGGGTTGTTGTCTCTAACTTTATCAATAAGAGTGTCGAGACTTATCACTTACAATATTGAACTAAAGGTAAAGCTGTTTGTGAGAACAGTGCATAAAACGCATACAATCATCAGGACAAATGATCCACCGCCTTTAACGTTGTTTTTTTTAAAGAAAAAGTTAGATCAATTATCAACATCATTATATATACAAAAGGTCTTATTTAGTTTTGTAAATTTTGTAAGAATCGGTTGAATAATCATCTTTAGTTAGATACTATTAATCGTACTGAACTTATCTCATACATTTTGAAAAGCAAAAACTCATCATTGACACTCATATCAAATTATTTATCAAGCAAAACAGGTACAAAATTGAAGAGCATTTAGCATGTTTAGGATTCAAAAACTCCAAAAAGTTGTGCCAAATACGGCTTCGGTAATCTATGCCTGGGATAAAAAATCCTTAATTTTTCGAAAAATTAAAAGTTTTGTAAGCAGAAAACTTATAAAAATGCCCACTTTATTGATATTCATGTCAACACCGAAATGTTGATTACTGGGCTGGTGAAACCCTCGGGGACGAAACGTCTACCAGCAGTGGCATCGACCCAGTGCTTTAAATAGTTATCAGGTACTTGGATTATAATTTAGTTTACCTGACGCAGGTTTCGTCTACATAAGTCTCATCATTGACGCTCGTATCAAATTATTTATGAAGCCAAACAGGTACAAAGTTGAAAAGCATTTAGGATCCAAAATTCCCAAAAGTTGTGGCAAATTCTGTCAAGGTAAAATAGTAATTTTAAAAAGAAACAGTTCTAACATCTCACAACAAAAAATGTCATTTGTTTGTTGTTTCTTTAGAAAAAAAATACCAATAGTTAAACTGGTTATTGAATATCATTGCTAACCCCTGCTCTCTGTGATTGATATTTCTTAATTCTTACTTATAACACAACATTATTTGATATATGACACAAATTTTGATATAAAAGCCGCGTCGGATAGAAATCGACCGTATGCCAAAAAAATCTCAATTTGAGTTTTGTTCATAATAATTTTGTTGATAGTCATACAATTTGAATACAAAAATAAAATTTTGTCTAACTTTCTTTTTAAAAGGTTTCGACATTTCAACGTTTTGACGGATACATATATTTAATATCAGATCTTACGACAACGTCGTGAAATAACGGTTATCGTGCATTAATTTTATTCTGTATCGATCCTTTTCTCGTAATAAAGAGAGACATGAAAACATACATTTGTATACAAGTTTTCAATCCAACGTTAACCAGAATATGTAAAAGTTGGACGGAAGAAACCAAAGGGACAGTAAAACTCATAAATCTAAACAAACTGACAACGCCATGGCTGAAAAAAAAAAACCAATAGAACACATGACACAACATAGAAAACTTAAGAATGAACAACAGGAACTCCACAAAAAAACTAGGGGTGATCTCAGGTGCTCCGGAAGGGTAATCAGATCCTGCTCCACATGTGGCATCCGTCGTGTTGCTTATGTCTGGCGTACTAAATTATAATCATGGTACCTTTGATAACTGTTATGTGATAACAAATCCGGTAAATAGTCTAATTCGGTAGGTCACATTCACGAAAGGGAAGGGGATTGTAGTTACGACGTAAGGAACATATCCGATATCATTTGTGAAACGGTTATTCCATAAAATATTACTCTTCTGAAGCACAAGGACAGAATTAGTCACGGAAATTAAACTGAACAAAAGGACGGACTTCATTGTACAGATAACGCCTTCTCTCCTCTGTCAGCCCAACTGGCTGAATAACTTCTGGAAGTGTCGTGAGCAACACCGGTAGGTTTTCGCTTTCTTTAGGAGGACCAGTCTTTTCTCTGGTTGATCAAGAGTTTCTCTCGCAAATACGACTCCTACTTCGTTACTGGTCAATCTTAAAGTGATTGAATTTTCCTATGCCTCTGAGTGGTTTACAATATTTAGTGAAAAATTATCCCATCTGTACCACTTAAAGCTGTTTCTGTCATCGTCATTTTCATTGTATATTTCTGACCTATTGCATTTGGCAGAATTGTCAACAAATTTAACCAGTTGCGAAACAGTGTTTACGTCCGACTTTCTAAAAAAAAAGATGCCAAAACATGCGTCACATAAGATTTTGTGTGCCCAGCAATCATAAAATGCAAATTGATAGTTTTGTGTAAATCCTTTGCGCACCTCCACAACAGATAATGTAAAGTAGTTTTATTTTTGTTTTGTCCCACGGAATTATCAACATCAAAACGACACGCCTTTTCACCGTAAGTATTACCAAGTATTACCATGCAGATAATGGTGGGTCATACTTAAAACAGCATTGGGTCCATGTGTCCGACTTCCATTTTCTCCAATTGTTTGTTGCTAATCAATCAAATAATTAGTTTGCATTGAAAAGTTTTCATCGCAAACTCCAAATATTTGAACCTTTCGAGGAGTTAAAAAGTAAAGAGCTCCAACTTATTGAGACGAATGTGGCAAGTTTACATATTGTGAAAAGTCAAAAGTGTAAAGAACATTTTCAAACATTTTTGATCATGGAGTGTTATACTTTCCTATTGGAGACTCAGATACCTTTAATTCATCACGTGATCTTTGTGTACATAATTTATAATACTCACGCTCCGTCTGCGCAGACTGTATATGGTAAATGATTTTCGAGTTGTCACTTTTTTCGCGTCTTCTGAAATAGATCCGGCAATATCCTCCCTCAACTGAAAACACATTTTAAACAGATCGGTCTTTGGTTTCATAAATTGAATATGAGGGACACATGCTTTCTAAACTTTTTAAATACGGTTAGTTGAACATTTTGTTGTTCTGAGTTAACGCATTAACTAAAATATATGGAATGTACATATTTCTTGCTCTCGCTACAAGGTAGAGAATATGAGGGGTATTGTCGGTTGCCCGAGGCGCAGCCTGGAGAAGGAGACCAACGTCATCAGCGTACCGCTTGATAAATGTTATCGTATTTTCAATCACTTCAAATAAATATCCGTGATTCAATTTCTTCCACTAAGACCATCTGATCGAGTGGTTACGGCATTTGCATTTAAGGTCAAGTTACAGTAAACGGGCTATATCTTAGGTTTCAGTAAAATATGGCATACAACTCTTGCTTGATGAACTTCAACTGAAAATCGAAATAATAATGCATTTATATCAATTATCATTTGAAATATGACTGATTGAATACTTACAAAATGGGGGAACATTTGTATAGAAAGCACATAAAATCGGCAAAAACCCTTCTAAAATGTGTCTAAAAATCGCCAAATCTCTAATTCTACTCCATAGATTTTCTTAAAAAAACTATTTATTGTTGATACAAAAATTTCCGTTAAAATGATGCAAAATAAAGATAGGGTCACCGACTTCGTTTTTACAGTATACATCATTCAAAGTTGCGTTCTTTGTGAAAAAATCCAACAAAACGTCGAAATAATCGTAACGTTATCGCGCTGCAGGCCGTAAAACGTTGATTTTTGACGTGTTTCACTCCTAACAAGGTAACAAATTTAACAGATTATTAGACAAAAAACGAAGTCGGTGACCCTATGATTATTTTATATCATTAAAACAGAAATTTATGTGTCAACAATATATAGTTTTTTAAGAAAAAATTATGGAGTAGAATTAGAGATTTGGCGTTTTTAAGACAAATTTTAGAAGGTTTTCGCCGATTTTCTATACAAATATTCACCCATATCAAAAGAAATCAAACTGCAATTTTTCAGATAATAAAAGAGATAAACGTATTATTATTTTCGATTTTCAGTTGTAGTTTAACGAGCCAAGGTTGTTTGCATTTTTTTTAGCAAAATCTGCGACATAGCCCATTCCCTGTTCCTTGACCTTAAGTGCTGGTTTAAACTTTTAATTTCTCCATGTGAACTCGCATATCTCAACTCCTTGAAAAGAATATCGGTATCGTTTTCCTTCTCTCTTTCCTCCTCTGAAAACCCAGCCTGTTATTTCTAAGTTTTCTAATTTTGAAAACAAGTATATGTCACGGTCTGCTTTTGTAAATTTACAAACAAATAACGATACATCATAGGCCTGTTCTCTGAATGTGGAAAGCTTTGTAAAACATTTTTTTGTACAATTACAGTTGTTAGCAAATAGAGCATTTATTCGAAGTCGTGATTAATTCTGTAATCCATCATTTTGGTTATTCGAACATGTATTTTCCGATTGATCTTAAATGACGGAAGTGGAATAACATTCCCGGCCCCTAGCTTGAATTGTGTCACATGTATTTTCAATATCAGATTCGTCATTTTCAATATCGGAATCACACATTCAGTTCATTATTGCTTGATGCCAAAACCTCTGGTATTGACCCCATGTATTGTTCAAAATAGGCAACTGCTTCATTGTCCAGTTCTTCGCATCCTTTGTTTTTGAACCAGTCCATTTCAAAAATTTACTACAACATTAAAAAGAGATGAAATTAAAGGCAAATTGAACCAGGAGAATTTTTCTATACGACTGGTTGTCGCGCTTTGCACCATTAGTGTTCACCAGTGATTTGTGACAGTTAGATCAAAACCTCAAATACTATCTATTTAAATTATAGTAGTTCAAATTTCAAAATAATCGTAACGTTATCGCGCTGCAGGCCGTAAAACGTTGATTTTTGACGTGTTTCACTCCTAACAAGGTAACAAATTTAACAGATTATTAGACAAAAAACGAAGTCGGTGACCCTATGATTATTTTATATCATTAAAACAGAAATTTATGTGTCAACAATATATAGTTTTTTAAGAAAAAATTATGGAGTAGAATTAGAGATTTGGCGTTTTTAAGACAAATTTTAGAAGGTTTTCGCCGATTTTCTATACAAATATTCACCCATATCAAAAGAAATCAAACTGCAATTTTTCAGATAATAAAAGAGATAAACGTATTATTATTTTCGATTTTCAGTTGTAGTTTAACGAGCCAAGGTTGTTTGCATTTTTTTTAGCAAAATCTGCGACATAGCCCATTCCCTGTTCCTTGACCTTAAGTGCTGGTTTAAACTTTTAATTTCTCCATGTGAACTCGCATATCTCAACTCCTTGAAAAGAATATCGGTATCGTTTTCCTTCTCTCTTTCATCCTCTGAAAACCCAGCCTGTTATTTCTAAGTTTTCTAATTTTGAAAACAAGTATATGTCACGGTCTGCTTTTGTAAATTTACAAACAAATAACGATACATCATAGGCCTGTTCTCTGAATGTGGAAAGCTTTGTAAAACATTTTTTTGTACAATTACAGTTGTTAGCAAATAGAGCATTTATTCGAAGTCGTGATTAATTCTGTAATCCATCATTTTGGTTATTCGAACATGTATTTTCCGATTGATCTTAAATGACGGAAGTGGAATAACATTCCCGGCCCCTAGCTTGAATTGTGTCACATGTATTTTCAATATCAGATTCGTCATTTTCAATATCGGAATCACACATTCAGTTCATTATTGCTTGATGCCAAAACCTCTGGTATTGACCCCATGTATTGTTCAAAATAGGCAACTGCTTCATTGTCCAGTTCTTCGCATCCTTTGTTTTTGAACCAGTCCATTTCAAAAATTTACTACAACATTAAAAAGAGATGAAATTAAAGGCAAATTGAACCAGGAGAATTTTTCTATACGACTGGTTGTCGCGCTTTGCACCATTAGTGTTCACCAGTGATTTGTGACAGTTAGATCAAAACCTCAAATACTATCTATTTAAATTATAGTAGTTCAAATTTCAAAATAATCGTAACGTTATCGCGCTGCAGGCCGTAAAACGTTGATTTTTGACGTGTTTCACTCCTAACAAGGTAACAAATTTAACAGATTATTAGACAAAAAACGAAGTCGGTGACCCTATGATTATTTTATATCATTAAAACAGAAATTTATGTGTCAACAATATATAGTTTTTTAAGAAAAAATTATGGAGTAGAATTAGAGATTTGGCGTTTTTAAGACAAATTTTAGAAGGTTTTCGCCGATTTTCTATACAAATATTCACCCATATCAAAAGAAATCAAACTGCAATTTTTCAGATAATAAAAGAGATAAACGTATTATTATTTTCGATTTTCAGTTGTAGTTTAACGAGCCAAGGTTGTTTGCATTTTTTTTTAGCAAAATCTGCGACATAGCCCATTCCCTGTTCCTTGACCTTAAGTGCTGGTTTAAACTTTTAATTTCTCCATGTGAACTCGCATATCTCAACTCCTTGAAAAGAATATCGGTATCGTTTTCCTTCTCTCTTTCCTCCTCTGAAAACCCAGCCTGTTATTTCTAAGTTTTCTAATTTTGAAAACAAGTATATGTCACGGTCTGCTTTTGTAAATTTACAAACAAATAACGATACATCATAGGCCTGTTCTCTGAATGTGGAAAGCTTTGTAAAACATTTTTTTGTACAATTACAGTTGTTAGCAAATAGAGCATTTATTCGAAGTCGTGATTAATTCTGTAATCCATCATTTTGGTTATTCGAACATGTATTTTCCGATTGATCTTAAATGACGGAAGTGGAATAACATTCCCGGCCCCTAGCTTGAATTGTGTCACATGTATTTTCAATATCAGATTCGTCATTTTCAATATCGGAATCACACATTCAGTTCATTATTGCTTGATGCCAAAACCTCTGGTATTGACCCCATGTATTGTTCAAAATAGGCAACTGCTTCATTGTCCAGTTCTTCGCATCCTTTGTTTTTGAACCAGTCCATTTCAAAAATTTACTACAACATTAAAAAGAGATGAAATTAAAGGCAAATTGAACCAGGAGAATTTTTCTAAACGACTGGTTGTCGCGCTTTGCACCATTAGTGTTCACCAGTGATTTGTGACAGTTAGATCAAAACCTCAAATACTATCTATTTAAATTATAGTAGTTCAAATTTCAAAATAATCGTAACGTTATCGCGCTGCAGGCCGTAAAACGTTGATTTTTGACGTGTTTCACTCCTAACAAGGTAACAAATTTAACAGATTATTAGACAAAAAACGAAGTCGGTGACCCTATGATTATTTTATATCATTAAAACAGAAATTTATGTGTCAACAATATATAGTTTTTTAAGAAAAAATTATGGAGTAGAATTAGAGATTTGGCGTTTTTAAGACAAATTTTAGAAGGTTTTCGCCGATTTTCTATACAAATATTCACCCATATCAAAAGAAATCAAACTGCAATTTTTCAGATAATAAAAGAGATAAACGTATTATTATTTTCGATTTTCAGTTGTAGTTTAACGAGCCAAGGTTGTTTGCATTTTTTTTTAGCAAAATCTGCGACATAGCCCATTCCCTGTTCCTTGACCTTAAGTGCTGGTTTAAACTTTTAATTTCTCCATGTGAACTCGCATATCTCAACTCCTTGAAAAGAATATCGGTATCGTTTTCCTTCTCTCTTTCCTCCTCTGAAAACCCAGCCTGTTATTTCTAAGTTTTCTAATTTTGAAAACAAGTATATGTCACGGTCTGCTTTTGTAAATTTACAAACAAATAACGATACATCATAGGCCTGTTCTCTGAATGTGGAAAGCTTTGTAAAACATTTTTTTGTACAATTACAGTTGTTAGCAAATAGAGCATTTATTCGAAGTCGTGATTAATTCTGTAATCCATCATTTTGGTTATTCGAACATGTATTTTCCGATTGATCTTAAATGACGGAAGTGGAATAACATTCCCGGCCCCTAGCTTGAATTGTGTCACATGTATTTTCAATATCAGATTCGTCATTTTCAATATCGGAATCACACATTCAGTTCATTATTGCTTGATGCCAAAACCTCTGGTATTGATCCCATGTATTGTTCAAAATAGGCAACTGCTTCATTGTCCAGTTCTTCGCATCCTTTGTTTTTGAACCAGTCCATTTCAAAAATTTACTACAACATTAAAAAGAGATGAAATTAAAGGCAAATTGAACCAGGAGAATTTTTCTATACGACTGGTTGTCGCGCTTTGCACCATTAGTGTTCACCAGTGATTTGTGACAGTTAGATCAAAACCTCAAATACTATCTATTTAAATTATAGTAGTTCAAATTTCAAAATAAACGGTTTTTTTATGAATTTTTGGTTCATTATTTATTAATATGACATCACAGTTTACGTTTTTCAAAATTGTTACTTTAATCATGTAGACGGACGGACGGATGCAAAATTGTAAGACCCACGGATGCATAGATCGGGAATTTTATCGCCTGAATACTAACTTTAAAGTATCGTGATATGAAAAAGGAGGTTTAAAAGGTTTTAATTTAAAAGTCATTAGTTTTCGAAATACATGAACACATGTTTTATGCAATTGTTTCCCTCTTTCTTTCAATTTCTAAATAGAAATGTCATTGAACATAAATTACACGCAAAACATTTCTAAATTTCTGAACAGATAAGAACAGATAAATTGCTCGCAGATAGTACAAAAAATTCACCTAGAGCACGTCTTGGTATTTCTTTAATATTGTATATTTGTGTTGTTGTTTCTTTTTAGATTTTCTAAAATTCAACGTACAATGATATGAATAACATATGACTTATTTTTGTTTTTGCGTGTGTAACTGTGTTTATCAACGTTTTGCAATACAGCACACATTTCGTTTTAAACTACCAGAAATAGTTTGTCAGAATATAACTTTAGTAGTTTATAGTTAAAGTTAAACTTTAGATAAGCTTAATAATTGTATACAACTATTTTTAAGACAGGTGTTATTCCACTGAACGAAATGAAAATAAATTTTACTTAAATAAAATAGATAGTTCTTTCACTTTGTTTAAAATGTAAAAATAGATCGGGAACGTAAAAACATTTTAATATATAGAACTTATTAGGAAATACAAAACAATGTATTCCTGTTATCCAAAACTGATACTAAGGCTGAGAAATATGTTATATTAGGAAAGGACAGAATTCAAGAACATTTTCTATCAAAGCAGACGACACGCGACACGCAGGTGACGGTTCCCAGATAATTTGGAAATGTTAATGTCGGACCGGATAAAGTGGTTTCCGTTAAAGATTATCAGCACTTTTTACTAAATTTATCAGAAATAATATACTGATTTTGTCCTATATGTTTGGAATACGTGGGCTAAAGGCCCGATTTAATCAGATTAACGTTGTATGGTTTCCCTGTATATTTTTTTCTTACAAATTCCTTACAAAACCCCACTAAAAAATGCCAAGGCATATTATTTTGGATTTTCACGAATACGGAGTATAAAGACGCAGAATAGTCCAAAGTATACTAGTTCAATTTGTCATGGTTTTGTCGTCCATTTCTTTTGTTTTTTATGATATAAACATGTATAATAGTTTTTCGGTGAAATACATAAGAAATTTCTGAACAAAAACAATACTGGTTATATTACCAAAAATTGAAAACGTTTTACAACAAAAATCTATCCAAATAAATAAATATTACTGTGACAATTCTATTTGTACCTGGTATATTATAATCAGACCAGAAATTTCCCCACAATATCTTTTTGAAAAAACGTAGTTTTGTTAGATAGCGACATGTTATCTTTTTTATAACGTCAGAAACTACCTGTAAAAAAACTTGTGAAACTTTATCGTTACGTTACTCGGTTTGACGTCGAGTTGCATAAGTTCGATTTCTATCCCAATCGGCTCATAAGTTATATGATTATTTTACAGGATGGCAATACACCATTGTTAACTGCTTGTAGATATGGTCACCTGGATGTAGTGCGTTGTCTGTTCGAACACGGCAGTGATAGAGAGGGAACTAACTCGGTATTGATAAATAATATTTGTTCATTCTGGTTCGACTCATATATAAACGAAATCAACACAAAACTATGTTGTTAATCAAAAAGGTTAAATGGGCTGAAAAGACTTGTTGAAATGATATATAGTGGGTTTACATTTAATTTCACTTGTAGTACTGAATCAGATAATAATGGTTTAATTTTGTTTCTTGACATTGTGGTTTCATGACGATTCTGATTTAATTTCATACATCTCGGAACAAATCCTACTTTAATAATGGTCATTTACGTAGATTACAAATTTGAATGCTCATTTTATTTGACAATGATTCATATCATAAACAGTTCATTGATATATACTACACAACATTTCTCAGTTTATATGTTTGTTACATGTTGATATTATAGAGGAAATTTACACCATTGATATATGCTACCTGCTTTAACCACTTGGAAATCGTACGTTACCTTGTCAATGTAGGCTGTGACATAGAAGCCACAAATGAGGTAATGTTAGATATTTTGTCATAGCATCATGTTATGAAACAGAGAGGTTTAATGGACAACATTAGATCGTAAGATAACCAATTGGTATATTTCTGCTCGTCTTGTAATGTTTAATTAGATGATAAATGCCTAAGCTTGACTTCTGATAGAAATAATCAGGTTTACATATTTATTCAGCGACTATCAGATATACATATGTTATGTAACAGGTCTTTAGACAAATACATGATAGAATTATTTAAGTTGGGCTCGTTTATTGCGTGTCGTCGCTCTAAATCCATTGATATACTTTAAATAAAAAGATATATACATTCATGGATCTACAATCTGTCGATACATGTAACTTGGCATTGTACAAAGTCATGTTTTCTCTAACTGTTTATGTCGTGTTTACACGAAATCCATTGGATTTTGGATGTGTACGAATTGATGATTTAATCTTAGATGCATGATTTCTTTTATAAGTCGTTAGAGGCTTTTAACTAAGCTGTTAATTAACTGCGAATACTCTCAGATCTGTACCTAGGTTCTTTTTGTTGTTGGTATGTACAAGTACCCGTCCACGTCCAATTATATTTGCGTTCATCTGATTAGTAAAGCCTTTTTAAACTGATTTATTTTTAGTTCGTTCTGTTATACCACTATCCCAGGAGGAAGGGATCCCGCTAAAATGTTTAACCCCGCCACATTCTATCTGAATGTGCCTATCCCAAGGCAGGAAACTGTTCAGTGGTTGTCGTTTGTCTATGTATCCCATTTGTGTTTTCTGTTCAATTTTACATAAAGCAGGTCGTTAGTTTTCTCGTTTGAATTGTTTTGCATTGTCATTTCAGGGCATTTTATAGCTGACTCTGCGGTATGGGCTTTGCTCGTTGTTGAAGGCTGTACGATGACCTATAGTTGTTAATCTATTATGGTGTCTTGTGGAGAGTTGTTTCATTGGGAATCATACCACATCTTCTTTTCTTATATACTTATAACACATTTCGTAATATTGTTTTCAACATTACAGTTCAATTAAACATTCTGACAGCTCAAAACAATAATGTTTTTGTTTGTAAATGTAGAATATAAATTCATATAATTTAACTGGTCATTTTATTCAATGTTGGCCATTTATTCGTGTGATATATATATCTATTTTTTGAACGGCAAAATTATTTCATTTATTGATATTACTTTTACTTAAGGATCTTGACATACTATGAATGACAAAACTATTTTATTCAATAAGACTACTTTTTCTGTTTAGTCTGTTTTTTATGATATACATTTGACGTGAAACTGTACTTATGTATCCCGTCATACTTTGAACCACACCATTGTTTTATTTATTATTATTACTTTTACTGTTAAATCTGGTTTTTGTTATATCTACTTTACGTGAGTCTGCATTTATGTATGCCGTCATACGACAAAATTATTTTTATGTCTACCTGTACGAATTTCAAACGCGCAATTTTACACCAGTAATGAAAACCTTCTATCATTTATGGGTAGACTTAACATAGATAAATTCAGCCGTATTTGACGTGAAACTGTACTTATGTATCCCGTCATACTTTGAACCACACCATTATTTTATTTATTATTTTTACTGTAAGTCTGTTTTTTGTTATATCTACTTTACGTGAGTCTGCATTTATGTATGCCGTCATACGACAAAATTATTTTTATGTCTACCTGTGCGAATTTCAAACGCGCAATTTTACACCAGTAATGAAAACCTTCTTTCATTTATGGGTAGACTTTACATAGATAAATTCAGCCGTATAGGAAAAGCAAAATGAGAATGTTGAATTTGATGTATGCCTTTTTGTGCTACTTTGTTACATTTGTTGTTTATGTAGTGATATTAAGATGATAACACAACATTGACTGTTGTACCCCTATTTTTGACATTTTTACTCTTTGAGTATGTTTGTTTTGTTCATGCATCGTTGACAATGTAATGGAATTTGATGCGACTGTCATACAAGTGAGAGGTTTAGCTAGCTATAAAACCAGGTTCAATCCACCATTTTCTACATTAGAAAATGCCTGTACCAAGTCAGGAATATGACAGTTGTTATCCATTCGTTTGATGTGCTTGGACTTTTGATTTTGCCTTTTGATTTTTGATTTTCCTTTTTGAATTTTCCTCGGAGTTCAGTATTTTTGTGTTTTTACTTTTTTTTTTTTTATATATATCTATTTATATCTATTTATCAATATTGTCCAGTTTTTGACACACCTGTTGATGACTGTTATATTTTGATATTACAGATTGGAATGTCATCATTATTATTTGCTGCTTCAAACGGATACCTGGGGATCGTACAATTTCTGCTACCACTCTGGGTTGATAAAGAAGCCAGAGCTAAGGTGATGTTAAAGAGGGCAAAGTCTGTATGATTTTTTTTTTTAACTTCAAAATCTGTTTAAAAAGAAACGTAAAAACCGTAACGTTTCCGATTTCGGTTCTGTTGTTCGTGCCTTTACTTGTGACGTTATTTAAGTTATGACGTCATGTTCAAAGTAAAAAAAGAAACGCGATTATCAGGTAACGTTTATTCATCTCGAAGACAAAAAATTAAAAATTGATTACCGTGTATATTTTTAAGGAGGAAACTGTTTTTGAGTAAAATTGATATTTTTGATATTTATTAGTATAGTGGTTTACAGAAATTGTTGTCTAAATTTTACAGATTTTTTATTATTGTTGAGTATAAAACATTAGAGCAAAGGGGTTGGGGTGGTGAGCTATGGATTTAGTTTTTGGCCCTAAAAAAACATTTGTTTGCTTCACTCTCAGCTGCCACTATATAATGCTAAATTGATTTCGACTTGTCACAGAAATTTGTCTTGAAAACAATCAAAGGCCCACGGCGTATACTCATATGGTCCGACCATACGCGTATGGTCCAACCGTACGGGTATGGTCGGACCATATGAGTATAATACTCGTTTGGTTATTAACGGGCCGGACCGTATGAGTATTTGGATCGTATAGGTATTTTTTTTAAATTACATTATAAAAGTTTCAATAGTAGAAAAACTTCATCTTAAAAAAAATTATGGTTACCTGACAATGTATTATTTTTATAATTCAAATACTTCGTAAAAATTAAATATTGATGCTATAGTTTACATTGCTAATTACATTCTTGCATGTGACTTGGGGTGATATTTCCTTTCACATGGTACATGTATCATATATTTTTTTGCGTTTGCAAGTCTTGGTTGTGCACGATCCTTTTCACATTTCATATGTTTTTAAGAAGCTATAGATAAAAAATATCGTAACATGATTGCAAAACACCATATTCACATGACAACTATATAAACTATGTTAATTTTTCAGAGACTGTTTTTCATTAAGAAGTTCTTGGAAATTTTTTTCTCTCGTTATAACAAATCGGTAATGACCATCGGTATACAATGTGTTTGTTATTGTTTTGACAGGTAATTAAAATTAACTATGTGAAACTTTTAATTTTGATTTATGAAATTAGCTTATCTTTTTCTTATAGTAAAAGTTACTAAAACTACCTATATGATAGCGTCGTTTTAATGGACGGTTATATTATATGGCGAGTTTAAAGGCATTAAAAGTAAACTGTAACAGAGTGTGAGTTACCCCGACCATACGCGTACGGTCGGACCATACGCGTACGGTCGGACCATACGCGTATGGTCGGACCATACGAGTATATACCCATATGGTCATGACCATACGCGTATGGTCCAAATACTCATATGGTCCGGAACATATCCAAACTGCTGCAAATTATAAAAATGGCTTTCATAAAGTAACAACCACTTTACTTAAAAAAAAGGGTAGGATTATTTTTTTTATCTGAGTCCGATTTTTTTTCGTGCGTGCGTTTTTATTCCTTTTCTTTCCATGCTGGTGATCAAACACTTTTTTCAATATTTAACACTATAATGTATGGGGAAGCTCTTGATTCAGAATACGTATTTTTGTCATCTGTATGACCATTTTTTTATTATTTTTTTTTATAAATTTGGGGATCGGAATATTTCCATTCCCAGGCCCCTTTTGAAGTCAAATGGTTGTTTCCTTACCGCTAGAAAAATTGTCCAAAAATTTTGAATTCAGTTTTACGTAATGAACATTTAAATGACATATAGTTTACAAGTGGGAACAAATCTTATGTACAGGTAGCTAAACAAGGTGTATAGATGTGAACAAATGTAATGTGAAACCACTGTACACTACACTAAACTAATTGTAATCATGTTTACTCTACACGGCGTTTAGTGTGAAGACGGCCTAACGCTGTTAATGTATCTCAACTTGTACGATTCACTCGTGTATGTAACAGTGTTTTAGATTTTAACGAGAGAAATTTATGTAGTACTAAAAAAAATATAACACCAGGGTTTTCGATATCACAAACAAGTTAACATATTTATTAAATTTTATCATCAGTATAAGAACATAACTCAGTGTAAGGACATCATTCGTAAATATAGCTCAACATGCAGACATCTTTTACGTTCAGGTATATTCGTAGACAACAAAAACCAAAGGACGATAACTGTGTCCTTGGACCTAATAGGATATAAAGACTTGACCAAAACTTTCCACAACCTAAGCTTAGGCAATTATGAGATAGTTTGCCAAGTGTCATGGCCATATGGCATAAATTAGAGAAACTAGGGTCATTTTAATATAGACATTTGAATGTTTATTTTTGACGTATAAATTAATTATCTTCAACTGTCAAGATTTTAGCCTAAAAATTTGAAATTTTGCAAAAATTAGCTTTTTAAATGCTCTTGAATATTATATAATAAGTATTTAAAGCATCTGAACACTCATTTCATTAATCAGATGTATTATAATTATTCCAAAGTAAAATTTATATGAGCCTATGCCCGAAAATAGAGATTTTCCAATCCAGGAAAGCCTTATATAAATATGCATTTTTCTCAGCCAATTTGAAGTTTTTGAAGCTTTTTAAGCCTAAATTATTCTTTCATATATATTAAATGTACTTCAAATGTATAGAAAAATTACAAAAAGCATACCACATGAGTATAAAATGGTCTTGGGCAATGTACTACTGCGAATCATTTAGAGTCGATTTAGGCGGTAGCCCATATTGACATATATGAATGAATGAATGATTTTATTCTCATAAACTAGTACATAGCTACATGTACAGAGATAATAACAGTTCATATATAATACATATCTTTGTTTCGCATGTCTGAAAATAAATAACATTATAATAATATTACAGTTCCTCTAACCAGGAGTACAGACTTTCAATGATATATATCGTATAAATCTACACAATTTTTCTAGTTCTACAACATTTTCAGATGAGAATACATTTTTAAATTTGATAATGTTTGCATTTTTGTTACAATAGTGTGGTAAATATTTTTCTCTTTCTATGTTAAAACAATTGCATGACATAAAAAACTGCACACAGAAGCTATCAGAAATAAAAATGTGTTACTTTTGGTTCATTTCTATGCTTAGGTGTTATGATACAAAAAGTCAAATTGCAAAAGGACTCTTGCATTTAAATTTTTCGAAAGACAATGTGTTCTAATGGCCATTTTGTTCACTTTTCAATGGAAAACTTGCATTTAGTTTTAGTCTCAGGTTTAAGGCATAAATTTGGACCACCTACTATCATACAGAAAAAAACATATGGTAGCCTATGAAAGGAGTAGGTGTACTGAATATAGTAAAGTGCTTTTTTTTTTTACAGATTTAGTGAACTATTTATGATGGACTACAGATTTGATGTACAAAGCTTTTCACATTTTACATACATCTAATAGGTCGTTTAACCATGGCCGTGAACACATAATATCTGCACTTTTTTTCTGTGATAATCAACTTTTTTTCTATATTCAGAGTTCACAAATGATTTATATAAATTTGATTTAAGCATGGAAACACAAACATCAGGAACAAAAAAGCTGTCAGATAGAAAGTTTACATGCCTCTTAGGCATAAAATGTAAATTGCTTTGAAATGCTTATTATAGCCGTAGAATGACAAAATGGCACATTTTAACAGAATTACTGGAAACCAAAGATGTAAATCCTTTACTTTAATTGAGTTTGACAAATTGAAACCAGCAAATCATTCAGGAAAGTTGCCAAAGTACAAAATCTAGATTTCAGGAATCCATCTCTTAGGCCCGAGAACACAGTTATTTTCGTAGTGCATTTCTTTTAGACAATAAATTCAAATTAAAAAAAAAATCGCACCTTCTCTTTCTTAAAAAAGATTTTTACAGTGTAGTGTACTACCAGTGAGACAAATAATATCAAATTTATAGAAACTTCTACCAGCTCCAACTCAAAATATTGACAATTCTGTGTTAAGGGGGTGTTAAATTCAGTTTGACAGCTTCAGACGTGATAAAATTTGACCTTTATAAACTGGACCAAATCACTACAAAACATAAAGATTCAGCACCCATTTTTTAACATGTAAATACATCCCCCTACTTAATATTTTATGCTTTTAATATAAAAAAATAAATTGGGAAGGTGTATCAAATAAAACATGCAAGTTATACATTGTTTACACTAGGGACTATAATCGTAGACAACGAAAACCAAACGACAACTGTGTCCTTGGAACTAATAGGACAGATTATTAAAGGTTGCATATTTTGGCTTTGATACTGATTCACTTATAGTGTCTTTGCATCGGAACAAGTTGGTGGCACGACACGGGTTATGTTCTTATCGTATATGTTATGATGGTACGATAATTAATCCATAACGGGAAGTATAGTGTCTGATATTCATATGATGTAGACATACTATTTCAATCAGTTTAATTGAAGTCTGGAGCTGGTATGTCAGTTAACTGCTAGCAGGCTGATGTTATTTATGTATAATTGTCATCTGGTTTATTTTCCTTGGTTACATCTTCTGACATCAGACTCTGATTATTCTTGAACTGAATTTTAATGTGCGTATCGTTATGAGTTTACTTTTCTGCATTGTCTAGAGGTATAGGGGAAGGGTTGAGACCTTATAAACAGATTTATTGACGAAGCACCAAGAACAAAGGAGTACACATTATAACAACTGAGACAATATGTGGAAGGTGAAGCTTTTCAAAACTTTTGGGAATTTTGATCCTAAATGCTCTTCAACTTCGTACTTTATTTGGCCTTTTAACCTTTTTAAGGTCGAGCGTCACTTATGAATATGTTGTAGACGAAACGCGCGTCTTGCGTACTAGTATATACAAAGTTCAGTCCTGGTACCTATTATGAGTTTATTTGCAAGAAATGAAAATTTAGGAAATTCAGCAGTTGCTTACGATGCCCCAAAGGAGCGTTTAGAAAGGAAGTATGGAGGACAGTGAAGACAAATAACATTGTATATCAAAGAACGTAAAAATTTTAAACTTAAAAACTTTAAACCAAAGAGAAGGATTCACTTTAGACATCGAAAAAGTTGCAGATTAACTAGT
Organism: Mytilus galloprovincialis; assembly: GCF_965363235.1. Classification (NCBI taxonomy): domain Eukaryota; kingdom Metazoa; phylum Mollusca; class Bivalvia; order Mytilida; family Mytilidae; genus Mytilus; species Mytilus galloprovincialis. The sequence goes on from NC_134848.1 coordinate 86,059,436, forward strand.
TATAGCGGTTATGAACTTGAAAGAAGCAGGTCGTTTCGAGGAGTTTAACATGTTTGATAATGGTTCGTTTTACAACAAATTGAAGCGAAAAATGACAGAATCTATGTTTTCAAGGTATCATTGTTTGGTATTTGAAAGCGGAAAAAAGAGTCAGTTGAATGTCTTCGTGAGGGCATATTTCAGGAAGCGCGAGTTCCATACTAAAGTTGTAGAAGCAATACATGGATTAAAAACGAACAACAGCAGCATTTCACAGCCGAATTATCAAGGAAATCGAAGGGATGGATTTTTCGGAAACTAACTTTTCACAAGAGATTGGACTCCAGTTGTTGTTTATGACATCATCACGTAAACAGACAGTGTCCGCGAAGTAGAGCATGTAACTTTGGTGGATGCCAAGAAGTGCAACAGACTTTAACATAGTAGGTATAAACAATCATTCAGTGAGCCAAATGTTCCGGTGAGAATTAAATCGAAAACAAAACATGTATGCTACTGAAAAGAAGGTCGATACAGCCGCTGCTTCTGAGAAGGTATTCAGGATCGTTCAATTATTAGTCGAGACAAATAATCAAATATAAAAAAAGAAGATGTGGTATGATAGCCAATGAGACAACTATCCACAACAGACCAAAATGACACAAGCATTAACAAGTATAGGTCACTATACGGCCTTCAACAATAAGCAAATTTCGTCACGCTTAGAAACGTACCTATAACATTGAAAAATGGAAACCGTACCGTGAGTCTTAATGCATTATAGGATGACGCAAGTACGAAAACGTATAAAAATGCTGATTTGGCGCCGAATTGGTACTTCAAGGACAAGTTCAGAAAGTGATTGTTAATATGTTAAATGACAATGTAGACAACCAATTGAGGTAAGTCACAGTGGTAAGACAGACAGCAAAATAGTCCCGGAAAATGAACCATCTATTGCAGGAATAAAATTGGTATGTTGATTGGGCTGGACTTATCTGATTTGCATTATTTTCATAGAGATATACGTAGAAAACCTTGAGAGCTGATATCTAAACTAAAGCCGCTAGCTATTTTACCGAACTTTTTTATCCGTGGACAAGAGGATCGGAATGATATAGATAACATTTTAAGAAGTTTTGAAAAAAATGTCAATACACCAAGCGAGAATGTATTTCGAAGCAATGATGAGCAAATGGCGTTGTCTAAGGTAAAGCAATCTTATGAATTTATGGATGGACACTACGAAGTTAAACTACCGTGAAGAGACGACACACGTTTATTGCCGAACAATGATAATATGACATAAGGTAGATTAGAAAACACAGAAGAAAATAAACAAAGACATAATTATTGCAAAAGTTTATATACAAACCATAGAGAAATAAATTGAGAAAGGATATGTTCACAAAATGACGACAAATGAGAAACTTTTGCCGAATTTTTCTGTGATTATACCTGAGAAGGAAACAACTAAAACGAGAATTGTAATTGATGCGTCTGCAAACTTTCAGGGGCCAAGAATTCAACATCGCTAAACGTTTTTGAGAATTAAAATTGCACCGGATGACAGGCCTTTTGGATATTTATATGGGGCGCAATGAAAACTGAACAAGAACCAGAGGAAAACGAATTCAACAGTATTGTTTTTTGTTGTAAATTTGGCTCCATTTTAAGCTTAGTTTGTTTCTAGAAACCATGCCAAGTGACAAAAGATTCATATCCGCGAGCCGCCGAAACCGTTCTCAACTCTACATATTTGAACGACAGTATGAACTCTGTTGTCAAACTTTCATCGAACTTTAAAGTCAACTATCACAGTTATGGGCAAAAACAGAGATGTATGTAGAAATCAGACTTTCGAATTCAAAGGCATTTTATAATGCATTTCAGAAGAAGATCGCGCGTCACAAGTCGATCTCGATGAGGGCTATTTACCGTTAGTAAAATTTCTAGTAGTCATATGGCAGGCAGATATGTTTGCAATTAGACGATGACATTGTTGCAACGAGTCTACACCCATTCAGCGACGCTTCTCATGAGGCTTATGGATCAGTTAAATATGCTAGACACGAGTATAAGAGTATAATGATATCAACATTCCAAGACTTGAGTTGATGGCCGCAAATTTAGGATGAAGACTATCACTTTCAGTTAAACACGCCTTAGAAGTGCCCGAGGATAACATGACATTTTGGTCAGACAGTATGCACTTTTTTTTTATTTGATTAGAGGCATGAGTTGAGTGTACAAGCCGTTTGTAGCTAAGGGAATCGGTGAAATTCACACTTCATCGCATCCTTAACAATGGCGATATGTGCAAACAAAAGTAACCCCAACAGATTACGTATCTAGAGGTAGGACAATTCAACATTGACAGTCTGGAGCAATTTGGTGGAATGGACCAAAGACTATTGACTGCAACGGCCGGGACTTATATTCAGGTTTTTTAAGACTAGTTCATTTACAAGTTTATATGTACAGATTTATATCAATTGCTGACTAAAGTAAGACCAGCGTCGTCAAGGAAGTTTATCTAGGACGTATTTTTCAACAGACTGTCGGCATCCCAATGGGAACAAACTGTGCCCTTCTACTTGCTGACTTGTTTCTTTATTATTATGATGCTGACTGCATGCAGGAACTTCTTAAGAAAAAAGATAAGAAGTTAGCAATACCCTTTAACTCTGCTGTCCGCTATATAGATCACGTTCTTTCACCAAACAATTCAAAATTTGGTGACTATGTGGAACGCATCTATCCCATCGAATTGGAGATAAATGATACTACAGATACAGTTAAGTCGGCTTCATATCTTGACTTACATCTAGAAATTGGCAATGAGGGTCGGTTGAAGACAAAACTTTACAACAAAAGAGATGATTTCAGTTTTCCGAGTTTACCAAGAGTCCCAAATGGTGAAGTTGAAATCATCCCTTCGTAAAATTTACGGACGCCATCAGGAGTTGGTTGACCGTTATGGAATAACCGTTTCACAAATGATATCGGATATGTTCCTGACGTCGTAACGACAATCCCCTTCCCTTTCGTGAATTTGACCTACCGAATTAGACTATTTACCGGATTTGTAATCACATAAGCAACACGACGGGTGCCGCATGTGGAGCAGGATCTGCTTACTCTTCCGGAGCACCTGAGATCACCCCTAGTTTTTGGTGGAGTTCGTGTTGTTTATTCTTTAGTTTTGTATGTTGTGTCATGTGTACTATTGTTTTTCTGTTTGTCTTTTTCATTTTTAGCCATGGCGTTGTCAGTTTGTTTTAGATTTATGAGTTTGACTCTCCCAATGGTATCTTTCGTCCCTCTTTTATCTACCGTCAAATATGAAGATGCCGGAAATAATTAAAAATGCACAAAGGAAGGCATTTTCAGCCGAATATAACGCTTTGGTAAACAGCAAAGAATTTAATAATTTTTTTTTAGCAAAATGATAAGATAACAGCCGCGAATTAATGAAAATGGATTGATTAGATGTGATAAACATTTAGAGTACGCCGATTACCTATAATTTGATGCAATATATTCGAGAATATTACAACGAAAAAATTGGGTCACGAAGCATATTGTGAAACGCTATCACGAACTTGGAAAACATGTAAGTAGGGAAAACATTTCAAGGAGAGAAGAAATAAGAGAATATGAAAGTGAGCGTTGTACGTGGCCTGAGAGGAAAGCTAAAGTTGTTGAGCAAGTGATGGCTCCGTTACTGGAAATTCGATTCAAAACACCATTACATGCTTTCGCTTGTACAGCAGTTGATTTTTGAGAACCGTTCATAACAGATCAGGGTAAACGATGTCAGAATAAATACTTGCGTCCATTTGCATGTTTATCGTCACATGCAGTTCATTTGGAAGTAACGTTTTCTAGGACTCATTTCGTTACGCATTTAATCGGATGGTAAATAGGCGAGGCCGTCCGAAAGTGATAATTCAGACATCGGAACTAATTGTGTTTGAGCAAATAGAGACCTGAAACTAGTTGCGCTTTTAGAAAAGGATACACAATTCAAAAAGTAATTGAAGGATTAAGTAGCATTTCAATCCACCACATTTTGGTGGTATTCACGAAACACTGATAAAATCGACAAAAAGGGCTTTCTATGCATTATAAAAAAGAATGCAGACATTACTGATGAGGAACTTTTTACGGCATTTACTGGAACTGAAGCTCTTATCATTTCATGTTCATGTACCAGTTAGCTGGTCTGAAAGATGATATATCTTTAACACCAAATCACTTCTTAAACGGACAATTAGGTAAACGTTTCACTCAAGAAACTGTGAACATAATACTAACTTTTACCCGAAAAAACGATGGAGAATAGTTGCCGGGATTAAAGAAATGTGACAAATGGACTAAAATGAAATTGGACATGATAATCGATGCTATTGTGCATATGATGAATCTGAACGTTTAGAGAGGACATTGGCCGCTTCACAGAATAATCGAAGTTCTTCTTGGCAAGGATTAACAAACTGTTTTGATAAGACCAATATCAAAACTGTGTCCGATAGACATCGAAACTTCTGAAAATGACAGTGATAAAAAATTGAAATAAAGTGGACATATATTTTTAATTCCATTTCAATTGTGGCAAGATAAAGTTCACTACAGTTTTAGGAATTGTGGTCGTCAATGCTCTTCAACTTTGTACTTTATTTGGCCTTTTTAACCTTTTTGAATTCGAGCGTCACTGATGAGTCTTTTGTAGACGAAACGCACGATTGGAGCATACTAAATTTAGTCCTGGTATCTATGGTGAGTGTATTTATTATCTAAACAGAACAGATTGGTTTCTCTGTAAGAGTAAAATACCCTATTGACTCAATGGTTTTTAACGCTGAGTGTTCAATACACAGAAACTGTTTATATCATATCATGATATGCCATACCTCTGCAAAGCTTCTGACGTTTTTTGAAAATTTATTGTTATGAATGCAAGTACAACGGTTACGTTGTACAAAAAATAGTAAACAATAAATAAATGTGTTATATGTGATATAAGCTTTTTGTGTGCTTCTTTGTTAAATATTTGTTTGTTCTGATAGTTAAAAATTATAACACAATGTTGACTGCTGAACACTTATTTTTACCACACTTACCTATAATGTCTGTTTTTTTACGCATCGTTGTCAATATAATGATAGTTGATGTGCGACTACCATACAAGTGATAGATTAAGCTAGCTATACAACCAGGTTAAATCCAACATTTTCTACATAACAAAATGCCTGTAACTAGTTATCAAAAGTACCAGGATTATAAATTAGTACGCCACACGCGCGTTTCGTCTACATAAGACTCCTCAGAGACGCGCATCTTAAAATAGTTATAAAGCCAAACAAGCACAAAGTTGAAGAGCATTGAGGAGCAAAAATACCAAAAAGTTGTCCCAAATACGTCTAATGTAATATATTTCTGGGACAAGAAATTTTTTTTTTTAGTTTTTTTCCGAAAATATTCAAAGTTTAGTAAACAGTAAATTTATAAAAATGACCACAGAATTGATATTCATGTCATCACCGAAGTGCTGACTACTGGGCTTGTAATCCCCCCTCGGGGACGAAACGTCCACCAGCATTGGCATCGACCCAGTGGTGTAAGTAGTTATCAAAAGTACCAGGATTGTAATTAAGTACGCCATATATGTAATATGTCAGGAATATGACAGTTGTTATCCATTCATTAGATGTGTGTGAGATTTTGAACTTGCAATATGATTAGGGACTTTATGTTTTTAATTTTCCTCGGACTTCAGTATTTTTCTTATACCTATAACACATCTTTCAAGTATTAACATCCTTTGTGAAGTTGCTTGAAAGTATAAAAATTGAAATGTTTGACTTTTTTGCCGGCATTTTGAAACCACAAGTCACCTTTAGTTTCATTCATGTTTTTTTAAGTCGTAATTTAGGAACTGTGAACTGTCATTTACTTTTTTATGAAATCTAACATTGGATTTTACACCAGCACACCTTTCAAAGGATAAACGAATTATTGCCAATTTGTAATGACGCCATTTCCGAAAAGTGTGGTGGCCATTTTGCAAAAATGATTTTTTTTTCTGGCCAGCAGCGGATTTTTTAAGTATCATTTAGTAAACCTTTATACTAAATTTCATGCTTGTATCACGATTTGCACAATTATGTCCATAATATCTCCCACTATTAGAATAGTCTCTTGAAGCAGTTAATGTTAAATAAAAATAACTTGAGATAACAGTTATCAAAAGTACCAGGATTATAATTTTATACGCCAGAGATAAGTGCAGGGTTATAAACAATTTTTTTTTTTGGGGGGGGGGGGGGTAATATTCCATGTGTATTGTTGTTCTTAATTGTTTAATAACAAATTTCCAATACTTCTTTAGTGAATAAAATATGCGTCTCAGAATTTTTATCATTGGATAATGGCGTTATTCGTAGACATGAACAATTATGCTTGAATATTTTGTTTTACTCAAAATGCATCACATTACAAAATATCAAACATATTAGTAACATTTGATGCCTTTATGAGGTAAATCCCTTTTTTTTCATATTGCACGATTCTTAGATGAAGCAATACTTAAATGAATATGTTGTTTATGTAGAACTTAAATACAAGTCTGACAGATTGTTCAATTTTTTGTAAACCATTAATCAAATGTGATCTGTGTTTTGTTTGATTTCATAATACAAGATTTTCAAATTTATAACACATCGTTGATGAATAAGTGTCATAAGTTGATATCAAAATATATTTATATCAGTAACGACTGCTGATGAGAGAAAACACACCGAGAGATTGATCAATCTTTAACACTGTTGTGACATATATTGTATCGTTTTATATAAGTAAAACAACACTACCCTGCGAATCACTTTTAATAAATTGTTCTTATTATAGAAAGGAAGTGGAGCATTGATTAACTCCGCAGCGTATGGAAAACTATCTGTCACTAGATGGCTGATAGAAGAAGAAGGGATTAGCCCCTATCCGGAGGTAACATTAAACATTATTTTATAGATTTTCTTTTCGTAGAACATACCGAAAGGTGTCATGATTGATCAAATAAAAGACCCGATCGTGTGTATGTTCTACGACACGAAACACCTGAACATATTCATTATCGGACTTATAAACCGTCATACACTTAATTGAATATTTCTTTCCGATACGTTAAGGATTTGATACGCCATACGGTTCATTTCGAATGTGTAGATCTAAATGTAAAAAATAATAATCAAGAAAGAAATTGCATGAAGTAGGACACAAATGAATGGTTACCACCCGATAACCATGATAACGGTGTATGAAAAATACGTAAGTAAGTAACTATACCAACTTAGTTTATCAAATTGGGTGCTCAGTAGTTTTAAGCTCACCTGGCCCACAGGGCCAAGTGAGCTTTTCTCATCACTTTGCGTCCGTCGTCCGTCGTCCGTCGTCCGTCGTCGTCCGGCGTTAGCTTTTACAAAAAATCTTCTCCTCTGAAACTACTGGGCAAAATCAAACCAAACTTGGCCACAATCATCATTGGGGTATCTAGTTTAACAAATGTGTAGCGTGACCCGGTCAACCAACTAAGATGGCCGCCACGGCTAAAAATAGAACATAGGGGTAAAATGCAGTTTTTGGCTAATAACTCAAAAACCAAAGCATTTAGAGCAAAACAAATAATAATGTTTATCAGGCCACGATCTATCTGCCCTGCAATTGTCAGATGAATCGGTCAATCGGTTGTTGGGTTGCTGCCTCTGAATTGGTAATTTTGAGGAAATTTTGCTGTTTTTGGTTATTATCTTGAATATTATTATAGATAGAAATAAACTGTAAACAGCAATAATATTCAACAAAGTAAGATCTACAAATAAGTCAACATGACCAAAATGGTCAGTTGACCCGTTTAGGAGTTATTGCCCTTTATAGTTAATTTTTAACCATTTTTCGTAAATCTTAGTAATCTTTTAGAAAAATCTTCTTCTCTGAAACTACTGGGCCAAATTAATCCAAACTTGGCAACAATCATCTTTGGGGTATCTAGTTTAAAAAATGTGTGGCGTGACCCGGTCAACCAACCAAGATGGCCACCAAGGCTAAAAATAGAACATAGGGGTAAAATGCAGTTTTTGGCTTATAACTCAAAACCAAAGCATTTAGAGCAAATCTGACGTGGGTAAAATTGCTTATCAGATCAATATCTATCTGCCCTGTAATTTTCAGATGAATCTGACAACCCGTTGTTGGGTTGCAGCCCGTGAATCGGTTATTTTAAGAAAATTTTGCTGTTTTTGGTTATTATCTTGAATATTATTATAGATAAAGATAAACTGTAAACAGCAATAATGTTCAGCAAAGTAGGATCTATAAATAAGTCTACATGACCGAAATGGTCAATTGACTCCCTAAGGAGTTATTGTCCTTTATAGTAAATTTTTAACAATTTTCATAAAATTTGTAAATTTTTAATTAACATTTCCACTGATACTACTGGGCCAAGTTCATTATAGATACAGATAATTGTAAGCAGCAAGACTGTTAAGTAAAGTTAGATTTAAAAACACA